>NW_025959356.1:0-35962 GCF_023159225.1 Perognathus longimembris pacificus | reverse complement strand
TAAGTAACCCACTTGCTTCAGCTTCCACAAAGGTTTATTAAAGGCATGGATTACCAAGCTTTAAGATTATTTTTATGGTAAAAATTAGAAATATATAGTCTATATATTTTATGCTTTTCAGCAGTAATGGAGTTAGAACTCAGGGCCTTCTGATTCCCAAACAGATGACCTACCCTGGAGCCACGCTGCTTGCGTCCATGGTTTTTCTCTCTAGCGTGACTTCTTTCATGACTCAGAAGGTGATGTAGTTGAGTGAAGGCTTTATCACAAGCTTATAGCTTATAGCGAAGCCATGGGCAGAGAGGCCAGACTGAGCATATCTGCACTTTGCCCACTGACAGCACTCCTGCGGCCTGAGGAAGACCATCTGCCTCCTGAGGTTTTACTCAGAGTAAACCATCCGCTACGAGGGGGCGTGTCGGTGGGCGGGGCCGGGGCGGAGCTGTCTTCCAGAGGCGGCGCAGCGGCAGGAAGCTCCCGAGCTTCCCACGGAGTCAGCGACCCCGGAGAAAGCTCCCGGGACTGGGCCGGCCGAGTGGCAGGACTCAGCGTTCTGATTCCGGCGACTTCCGGGCGGCGGAGCTCTGCCCCTCCTTTCTTTTCTCTAGGTCAGGTCTCCTTCTGCCTGCGCTGGACCTGCGCACGCGGGGGACTTCCGCATCGGGCCCTCCAGCCTCCCGCAGCGTCCCGCAGCGCCCTGGCGGGCAGCAGCCTGGGTGGTAGCGGCGCGCTTGGTGCTCGGCGCCAGCACCTGCTACTGCCATCTACAGGCTGAGGCGGGGCCCGCGGCGAGGCGGCCGGGGGCATCGGCTGAGCCCCTCTGGATCTGCAGGTAAGGGCGGGGGGGGGGGGGGGGGGGGTGGGGTGGGGGGGGCCTGCCCGGCAGGTGTACGGCAACTGACACCAAGGCCTCCCTGGCCAGGGCGGGCCCAGTGGCTCCTCTGAGCTCGCAGTGAAATCAGCGGCCCAGCGGGAGGAGGGCGGGGGAGCCCAGTGGAGAGGGCAATCGCCCCCTGAGAGAGTGGGCAGTCCTGAGCCACCTCCTGGCATCAAAAAGATGGCCCCAAAGTCTTCTGCCTGCTTCAGGCGTCAAAGCAGAGGACTGCCAAAGGCCTGCTGATGGCCTCCTGCTTTAAAGCTTGCTGTGGGTCTTTGTGCTGTGGAAGGGATGCCGGGACTGTGGTGGGGACAGCTGGTGGGAGGGGGTGGGGGGGGGGCTAGAGCCAAGGATGAAATTCTACTTGTGCCAGCATGGGGGCTGTTCTGCCTGCAGTTTATCCCGCCTGGGGGGGAGGGGGAGGGAGAGAGATGCTGGAAACTGGAACTATTGAGAGAGAGAGACAGAGAGAGACAAAGAGACAGAGACAGAGACTGAGAAGAGAGGGAAGGAGGAGGAAGACAGGAGGGGGAGGGGGAGGAGGGGGGAGAGGAAGGAGAGGAAGAGGAGGAGGAAGGGGAGGAGGAGGCTGGAAACTGGAACCTTGCCTGTGAGAGACACTGGATATAGGTCTGTTTACAAGGTTGTCTGCTGGATATGGGTCTGTTTAGAAGGTTTAAATCGTCATGGTTGAGTTTGAGGATATCAATTTTTGCTAGGAAAGCATCCAATTCTTCCAGGTTCTCGATTTTGTTGGTGTAAAAGTTTGCAAAATAGTCCCTTATTGTGTTCTGGATTTTGATTGTTTCTGTGGTGATGTTACCTGTTTCATCTCTGATCTTGTTTATTTGGGTAGTGCTGCCTTTGTTTTTTGGTCAGATTTGCTAGGGGTCTGTCTATCTTGTTAATTTTTTCAAAAAATCAACTCTTCATTTTGTTGATTCTTTCGATGGTTTATTTTTACTCTAAGTCATTTAATTCTTATTTGGTTTTAGTTATTTGCTTCCATCTATTGGCTTGGTGTTTGGCTTGTTGTTCTCTTTCTGGGAGCTTAAGGTGATCCCTTAAGTTTTTGAGTTGCTATTTCTCCAGTTTGTTGATGTAGGTACTCAGAGATATAATTTTTCCTCTGAGTACTGCCTTTGCTGTGTTCCAAAGGAGCTGGTACTTGTGTGCTCATCTGAGTTTAATCCCATAAACATTTGGATCTGTGTTCTAATTTCCTTCAATGACCCACTTATGGTTCAGCAACGTGTTGCTTAGTCTCCATGAATTGTGGGATTTTCTGTGGTGACTGTTTGAGTTGAGCTCTAATTTTATTCCATTGTGGTCTGAGAGAATGTAGGGAATGATTTCGATACTTCTGAGTTGTACATATTTTCTTTGTGCCCTTTGTGTGATCTATTTTGGAGAAAGTTCCATGAGCTGCTGAAAAGAATGTGTATTCTGGTGTTGCTGGATGGAATATTCTGTAGATCTTGGTTAAGTCTAGTTGGTCCATGCAGTTGTTTAGTTCTGAGGTTTCTTTGCTTCGTTTTTGGTGTGTTGATCTGTCCAGATGTGACAGTGGAGTGTTAAAGTCTCCAACTATCAATGTGTTTGGATCTATGAGTGTTTTTAGAGTCAGTAGTGTTTGTTTGATGAAGTTGGGTGCTCCTGTATTTGGGGTGTAGATATTTAGGATGGTTATATCCTCCTGTAGGAGAGATCCTTTTATTAGTATGTAGTAACCTTCTTTGTCTCTTCTTACCTTTTAAATTTGAAGTCAATTTTATCTGATACGGGATTGCAACTCCAGCGTGCCTATGGGGGCAGTTTGCCTGGTAGATTTTATTCCAGCCTTTCACTTTTAGAAGATATTTGCTTTTGCTGGATAGATGTGTCTCTTGGAGGCGGGTTCATTTCTCTATCTTTATTGTAATCTTGATTATTTTCCATGTGTAGTATATTTTCCATGTGTAGGACTTTCTGTAAAGCTGGTGTGATGGAAATATATTGTTTCAGTTTTTCCTTACTGTGGAAGACTTTTATTTGACCATTTGACCTTCAGCTATGAATGAGAGTTTAGCTGGGTACAGTATTCTTGGTTGATAGTTTTTTTTGTTTTGTTTTGTTTTGTTTTTAGGGTGTAGTATACCTCATTCCAGGCTCTCCTTGCTTTCATAGTCTCTCCTGAGAAGTCTCGGGTAATTCTGATTCATTTTCCTTTATA
Source organism: Perognathus longimembris pacificus (assembly GCF_023159225.1). NCBI lineage: Eukaryota > Metazoa > Chordata > Mammalia > Rodentia > Heteromyidae > Perognathus > Perognathus longimembris. Next base: position 32,873 of record NW_025959356.1, on the reverse strand, counting down.
TGTGATTATTTTCCTCTCCCTCGAAGCTTTAAGGATTCTTTCCTTGGACTGCATTGATCCTGTTTTGATCAAAATGTATAGGTGGGATGTCCTATTCTGATGTGGTCTGGTCTGTTTGGGTTCTAAATGCTTCTTGTATCTGGATAGGCCTATCATTCTGGATATTTGGGAAATTCTCAGCTAATATTCTGTTAAATAAGTTGCCTATTCCATTGACTTCTTTCTCTAGGTTTTCCTTGATACCTATTAGCCTTAAATTGGGCTTCCTGATTGTATCTTGGAGCTCCTGGAGTGATCTGTTTTGCTGATTGGATTGGTTTTGTATAGTTTTTTGTTCTTTCTCCATAGATTGTAGGAATCTTCAGTTCCTGAGATTCGATCCTCTGCTTTATCTAGTGTGCTCTGTAGGCTAGCTACTTGATTTTTAATCTCCCTTCCTCTTACTGGTCTTTCTTGATGGCTTCCAGGTCTTAAGTCCTGTATGGACTTCTTTACTTCATTAATTTGGTTCTAAGTGCTGTCTCTCAAATCTTTTAGCTGGGTAGCTCTCTTGGACTCTTGAAGTTCATTTATCTTTCTATTTGTGTTGGCCATGAAATCCTCTATTACTTTATGGACGGATTGATGTATTAATCTTTGGTTCGCCTCCTCATGCTCTAGAATAGCTGTCTGAAGAGATTCAAACTTTTCATTTAACATTTTATCAGTAGAGTTGTAGAGCATTTTGAGGGTTCTCTTCTAGGTCTTTGATTGATTGCTCTGCTTCCTTCTTCTTTTGAGCGGGAGATGAGATTCCCTTGTTTGCCATCTTTCTTGTGCTTCTTCTGCCATTTTGGTTGGAAATGCCAATTTACAAGCACCAGTGAGCACCATTTAAGATCCAAAGCAGACCTTACCAAGCACTGTTGTATAAATCTTAGAAGTTCACAGTTATATACAGATATCTTCCCTCTCTTTTTTGTATATAAAAGCAAATTTGGTGTGCCAGAAGAATATAATTTTAATGTAACAACCAACCCCGAACCCTGTATTCAGTAGTTACTTATTTACCATTATAACCCTATGAGCAATTTTTATTCTCATATTTAGTTCTTTTTGGACTAGTGGGATTTCTCTATGAACCTCTTTGACTCACTCGTATTGAACAAGGATACCCTCTATCCTATAACCAGGGGTCAATGGAGTCTGGAGGTCCTAGAAGTAAATTTAGGAGGGTAAGTTAGGGGTATTGAAGAGAGTAGAGTAAAATGAATGGGGGATGATGATTTTGGTTTAGTTTCAGTGAAATGGAAAGGTGGAGAAGAGTAGAATCGGTAGAAAGAGCGAGGTTAAAATAATAGACAAAATGGAGAGTCAACAGAAAAGAGTAAAGGTATTAGTCAAAGGAAAGTAATTTTAAAGGGGGTGGATCTACTCTGACCCTCCTCCCCTAATAGTTAAATCCTGGGGCTCTGTGGTTAGCACAGCTTGCAGGTAGGACTTAGGTGTCCTCTGTAGTTGGGGGAAGCTGAGCAATCTCCGGAACCGTAGCTCCTCCCATCTGCTGTGGGACTGCTGCCTTTAAGTCTGGCTCTGAATAGGCTTGGACTCAGCCAGGTGGGGCGCCTGGGGCCTGGTTTAGCTGGCTGAGAGCTGCTTGCAGTGGGGGAGGTTCCTCCCTCTTGGGCAGGGTGACCTCCTGTGGCAGAGCTGGCTGTGGAATTCAGCTGTTTGCTGGTGAGACTTGGGCTTTTGTAATGGAGCTGTTTATCTGTCTCAGGAACTGTTTACTCTCCTGTCTGTTTGCTCCTTCCTGCCAGTAGCTGCTTGCCACTTTGGGTTTGATTTTAGAAATTCCTGCTGCTGGAGAGTCGGCAGCCACCGAGTCAGCGGGGCACCACTGGCTGAGTTTACCTGAGTCTGTGAGTCTCAGCCCGAGGAGAGATACTCCCACGTGGCAGAGGGATCGTCTTCTGAGCAGAGCTAGCTCTCACTGTTCAGTTACTCTTGCCCTTTGCAAAGATGGCCCTGTAATGGAGTCACCCCCACAAGGGAGGGGATTCCTGGTTCCTGCTAGAGTCCACCACTCAGTCTCCAGCAAAAAAGATGATAAAAGGATGGATTTATTGGGGAAGTAAAAAGCAAACCGACTGGCCAGAGTCGCAGCCCATACTCGAGACCTGGAACTGTGACCACGTGTTGCCTTTCAGGCCTGGTTATATAGGCAAACATCACATAGTCAAACCTGCCACACGCAGGTGGCCAATGGGGTTACCACCCTTACAGAGCGTGCTATGTCATATGCAGGTGGCCAATGGAGTTACAGTCTGTCCTCCCAGTATCTGTTTGAACCAACCTATTATTCTAGTTAGAATTGTATTTGGTGGGGCTCCCAGGATGCAGGTGAATACGCCTACTCATGGGAGGGCACAGGTTTAACCTTGAACATTCCTTGAACCTTCCACATCTCAAGAGGTCAAGTGCTTTACACAATCTTATCACAGCAAAGGGAACTTCCCTGGATAGGGCGGGGAGATCTTAGTGAAGATGGAATTGGCTTCTGCTCTCTTTAACTAATCTTGAATGGAGTCAATCTGATACCCCTCCAACAGCAATGATGGCGCTGGCCAGATCTGACCTCCCTATTACAGCTCTTTCATCCTTGCTTTCCCAGGCCTGCTTTATTTCCAGTCTGCTCTGGCCAGGTCTATGCCAGAGGCAAAGATGGCACTTTGCTCTGGTGATGGGGGAAGGGCTGCCTTCTGTGGATGTGAGTGAGAATGTCTTTCATGGGGTATTCACACTTTCTCTGCTATTTTGGCCCATTTCATTGTGTATATGTACTACATTTTCTTGATCCACTCATCTACTGAGGGGCATTGGGTTGGTTTCATATTTTAGTTGCAGTGCTCAGCCTGCTATTGGCATCTGTCTGCCGCCGTCTGGAGGATTTCTTCATGGTCGCCACTGTGTGCTTTAGGTGCGCGGGGTGTGGGGCGCTGTGCCAGCGCTAGTGTGGCGGCAGGACACCACCTGGAGCTCAAATCTGTGTTTTCAGGCCAGCAAAGTCGATATTTCCTTTCTGGCCAGAATCCCTGTACTGTTATAACTTACTTGGGCTGTCTTTCTAGGAGTAAAAGTTTCTCTGGGATGGGAAAACTGCGATGTCGGAGGGAGCTTAGCTAGGGCTCTGCTGCTCCTCAGCTGTCTTCCTGAAGTCACTTTTGAGACCTTTACAGTTAAGTCTTTGAAAAATGTTTCTTAAATTCATGATTTTTTACTTTTAAAATTATGGGTGGAAGTAGTGTTGTGCCAAGTCGTGAAACCACCACCAAGAAGACCACCGAGGACTCAGACATTCCGAAATGCAAAAGCAAGGCAAGGCTTTATTTAAGCGAGCTGCAACTTGGGCCTCGTCCTACCCACCGACACAGCGGAGGTTAGGAGGAAGCCCCGAGCTGTGATTACACAGGGCTTATATAGGGAAAGAACAGGTAACAAGAATCAGGTGTTCAAGCAAGCAAGATTAGGACACAGGTACAAATCTGATTGGCTCAGGGTTCGATTCTAAAATGGGGTTCACGTGGTAAAATGGGGCCGGACTTCAAAGTCTGGCACTTCATTTCCCCCTTTTTCTTTTTGGTACCTTGGGAGCCAATCATGGCTCCATTCTGTCCATTTCAATGGCTTGCATGTCTAGGGGATGATATAGAGGTAAGTCATGGGCCAGTAGGGCCCAATGTAGTAACCAAAGGGCCTGTCACCATTTCTTACAAGTATAGTCTCTGTACCTCTGTTTTGCATGCCTCTAGTTTATCCTGCCTCATCTTCCCAAAAACAACTCTGTCCCTCGGTTTTAAAGGGGTGCTGATGGGTGAAGATCATCCATCTTCTGTAACTCTTCAGGCTGACTCAGGGGCGTTGAACCTTACCTAGCCAGGAAACATATAACCTTAACTTTACCTCTCTCTCTTAACTTTAACTCTCTCTCTCCCGTTCCTGTGTAGGAGCAGACCAGACAACCCCGAATATAGAGTGGACTGGACGGGCGCCCGTTAGAAGGGCCTCCCGGTCCAGTCCTTCAGGTTCACGGTGGTAGTGGGAAGCCTGAGCCCCCTGTGGAGGGCTTGAGGTGTTCTCCAAGTCCTCCAGGACTGCCCATATGAGCGTGTCCACTCCGGCTGGTCCTTCACTACCTACAGGTTCAGATTCAAGTGGCTGGCCTAAACAGAAAACAAAACTACAAATCACACAGACACAGACACACAGAATGAACAGCGCTATTTTCTTACCTTCGGAGTCTGGGGTCTCGGGGGTCTCTGGGGCTATCCCGGACGAAACCCCAAATGTTGTGCCAAGTCGCGAAACCACCACCAAGAAGACCACCAAGACTCAGACATTCTGAAATGCAAAAGCAAGGCAAGGCTTTATTTAAGCGAGCTGCATCTCGGGCCTCGTCCTACCCACCGACACAGCGGAGGTTAGGAGGGAGCCTCAAGCTACAATTACACACGGCTTCTAAAGGCAAAAAACAAAGTTACAACAATCAGGTGTTCAAGCAGGCAAGATTAGGACACAGGTACAAATCTGATTGGCTCAGGGTTCGAGGCACCCCAGGGGTGGTCAGAGTTAAGCATTCCCAGTGGTTAGAGTTCTAGACCGACTGGGCCCTAATGGGCTTATCCTGGGTCTGCTCACAGGGCCTGCTTATCTCAGGTTCACGTGGTAAAGTGGGGTTCACGTGGTAAAGTGGGGCCTGACTTCAAAGTCTGGCACTTCAGTAATACTGAAGGTACAGGAGTTCAGGGTGCTAGTTGATTATAATGATCCATGTGGTCACTAGTCTTATATGTAATCAGAAAGTATGGGCTTTGTGCTCATTGAGCTAGACCTGCATTCTGAGCTTAGCTGTCATAGATACTGGAACAAGTTCTTTTTTTTTTCATTAATTTATTGTCAGAGTTATGTACAGAGGGGTTATAGTTTCATATGTGGCGCAGTGCATACATTTCTTATCCAACTTGTTACCTCCTCCCTCATTTCCCCCCCACTTCTACCCTCCCTGTTTCCCTCTCCCCCTTGAGTTGTGCAGTTGGTTTATACCAGATAATTTTGTAGGTATTGCTGTTGCCTTGGTTTGTCTTTTATCCTTTGTCTCTCGATTTTGCTATTCCCTTTCCCTTCCCTAGTTCCAATACACATATATGCAATATCCAGGGCACCAAAATCACAGTGACATCAGAGGTTAAACCACAGGAAAGAAAGACAAAAGAAAAGGGCATATTTTCAAATGGTATGTTGAAAATCACAACAGTGTTAAACCACTTGTTTCCATAACTCGGAGTTTATTTCACTTAGCATCATTTTATGTGTTCATATGTACATAGCTATTGAGCTATTGTGCTCTTCTGCTAGGATAGTCCTAGACGTGTACTAATTATTCCTGATAAGGGAAACCATAAAGTCTGTGTTTCTTGGGTCTAGCTCACTTCACTTTGTATGATTTTTTTCCATGTCCTTCCATTTCCTTATGAATGTGGCAGTGTCATTCTTTCTGACAGAGGCATAGAATACCACTGTGTATATGAACCACATTTTCTTGATCCACTCATCTACTGAGGGGCATCTGGCTTGGTTCCATATTTTAGCCATTACAAATTGTGCTATGATGAGCATAATTGTGCTGGTGGCTTTAGTGTGATCTTGTAATCTTTTGAGTAGATGCCCAAAAGTGGGGCTTCTTGGTCTTAGGGGAGCTCTATGTTTACCCATACTGCTTCCCAGAGTGGTTGAACAAGTTTACACCCCCACTCACAGTATAGTAGGGTTCCCTTTTGGCCACATCCTCTCCAGCATCTGTTATTATTAGTTTTCTTGATAATGGCCATTCTTATTGGAGTGAGGTGGAATCTCAATGTTGTTTTGATTTGCATTTATTTTATGGCCAGTGATTTTGAGCACTTCTTCATGTGTCTCTTGGCCATTCTGGTTTCCTCTTCAGAGAAGTCTCTTTTTATGTCTTTAGCCCATTTGCTGAGGGGGCAGTTGGTTCTTTGAGAATTTGTTTTGGAGGAATTTAATTTTTTTGAGTTGTACATAGATATGAGGCTTCCTCTGTTTGTTGTATGGCCAGTAAAGATCTCCCAATCTGTGGACTTTCTATGTATCTTGCAAGCTATAGCCTTTGCCATGCAGAAGCCCTGCAGTTTGATGCAATCCCATTTGTCCAACCTTTGTTTGATTTGTTGTGTTTCTGGGTCTTTGTTAAGAAACTTTCATCCTGTACCAAGGAGCCCAGGTGTTTCTCCTATTCCTTCTTGTAAAGTTTTCAGGGTATCTGATTATTACCTTAAGGTCTTTGATCCATTTGGAATTGATTCTGGTGCAGGGTGGTATATAAGGATCTAGCTTTAGTTTGTTACAGATGTTGAACCAGTTTTGCCAGCACCGTTTGTTGAAGAGGCTGTCTTTCTTCCATCCTATTTTTTTTTAGCTCCTTTATCAACGATTAAGTAGGCATAGGTCTGTGGGTTAATTTCTGGGTCTTCAGTTCTGTTCCATTGGTCTCAGACCTGTTCTTGTGCCAATACCAAGCTGTTTTTATTACTATAGCTTTGTAATACAGCTTGAAGTTTGGTACTGAAATTCCTCCAGCACTGTTCTTTCTGCTTAAAATTCTTTTTGCTATTCAGGGTCTTATTTGGAACAAGTTCTTATCTGTATAATTGGAATCATGATAATACTTCATAAAACTGATATGGGGATTAATTCACCAGCTCTTAGTAAGTGCTCAATTAATAGTATATCTTGTCTGGATACTTGATATGTAGCAAAGTACTCTTTTGTGATACTGCTGAACTGGGTAGGATTATTGACAGAAGTTGTCAGAAGTTAAAAGGAATGTCTCAGGAGTAAGAAAACCTTGACTATCTGGAAGTAAGAAAAGATACCGATGATTAAATAAATCTGCTAAAGAATAAGAACAGAAAACCAAGAGTCATGCTTAGTTTTCAGTCCAGTAAGAATACAGATATGACATTTTGATTTTTTTTTCCATTAATAAGCTCTCCTTTAAATTTATCACAGGCTCTGTTACTGTCAAGGTCCCATCTTCTCCTCAAACCTATTTACAGTTATCAGGAAAAGAGGTTGATATGAACCCAGAAGTCAATGTTCAGGAAGTGGCTGAAGATGATAAAGATGATGGTGTAACAATTATTGGTAAGGAGGCTGCATTTTCCCTTGTATGGACTTGCTACTGTTGGTTTATAAGTAGAAATATGGTATAGTTCACTTCGGTCATAGTCCTTTTGTTCTTTTTCATTCTCACATTTAATGTTGACAATTATCATAGCATGATATAGACAGTTAGTTTGAAAAGACCTGCATAGATTATTTTAGAACCCTCCTTCCTGCTATCCTAGATAAAACTGATTTGAAAAATTGTCTGGAATGGCTGCTTTCTAATTCTTGGACTTAACCGGCAACATGTGATGCAAGATTAAAGATAACGTTACATGATTAAATAGAATTTTATTGAACTTATTGGTTTGCTTTTTTAGTACAGCAAACTCTCAGTCCAAAAAGATTCATGTATTTTCCATTACATCCAGCTACACAGATTGTTAATACTATTCTTTTCTTATAGATACAATGTTTTAATAAGCACTATAGTAAATGCTGGTGGATTTTCTATTAAATTCTCACAGAATGGCATCAAGAACACTTAAATTACTCTGTAGGAAGATGCTTATTACTTCATAATTATTATGAAGCTCCTTAAACTACTTGTTTTTATTTATTTGTTATGTCTTGCTGGTTCTGACCAACAAACTCTGCATAAAGAAATGCTCATGCAATAATCTATCATATTTACTATCTCAGTGTCAAATAATTAATATTCCAACACCACCTGAGGTGAGAAATGGGTTTATTGACAAGTATTGTTAGTCTGAAGATCTCTTCCCCAACCTCTGCTTTTATAGGCTCATTGTGGCCCAGGGCTTTTTAAAGAGATACATTCTAAGAGATAGATAGCAAGCAATCAGAAATATGAAGATAAGTACCTTCAGGGCTTTATACCTGTCTTTTGACAGGATTACTGCAAAAGGTCAAACACTCAGACAGTATCATTCAAACACCAGCCAGATCTGCAGTCAATTACAGTCTCCATAGTGTTCTAGAGTTTCCACAGGGTCCTGTGTTTGGACCCTTATTTTCTAAACCAGGAAGGGCCAAATTAAAAAGAGGTCTTTTGTACTCAGTGTACTCAGTGTAGCAATCAAGGTTACAGTTGGATATTGTACTTCATGCCTAGGATTTCAGCTACATGGGAGACAGAAATAGGAGGCTCACAGTTCAAGCCAAATCCATAATACTAGCCTAAATCTGGCCTGAACAAAAGCAGGAAACCCTATCTTAAACACAAGCTAAAACTAAAAGATTCCGCTGGGGGTGGGAGGAGAGACATGGCTCAAGTAAGTATAAGACCCCAAGTTCAATTCCCAGTGCTAACAAAAAGAAGGGAAAAATAGATACTGATTAGCAGAGTCTTAGAGTTCTGGAGGGCACTCTGCACAGCTGGACCCCTGGTAGCTCTGGGCATTGTCTCTGAGAGGTATATTAAGGGGTTAGTGTGGAGGGTGCTCATATGAAGAGGCAGCAGTCTTTCTTAGAGCAACTCGTATTTTCTTTTCATCTTTAAACTATTTGGTCCCCAAAAGGCCTCAAGCCTTTATTTATCATGTAGATGAAATAATTGAAGCAACTCAGAAAATCAGAGCAGTTTGGTTTCCCCCACCACCATAAGATTTCCACTCTGAAACTTAATTTTAGAAATAATGAGCAGCTTTATATGTGACTTGTTGTTATAAGCAGCTGAGCTCAGCTCATCTGGGCCTTCCTCAGAGAGCCTTTGAGGCAGAGAAGCGGAAAGACTACCCTCTATGCTATGAGGTTTGCATTTTTTCTGTAGCATGACTTCTACTGGGTAATTTCTACAAGAAGCCAGGCCAGTAAAATTTAGTCCTCTAGGCTCAGGCTTCCCACAGGATTTTTATGTACCACGCGGTAATTTTATTTATTTATTTCAGTTTTTTTAACTTTATAAACATACTTCAATTGTTTTGCTATTAAAATCTTAAAGTTTAAATTGCTTATTATAAATGTATCAAAAGGAAATTGCCTGGGCTGGGGATATAGCCTAGTGGCAAGAGTGCCTGCCTCGGATACACGAGGCCCTAGGTTCGATTCCCCAGTACCACATATACAGAAAACGGCGGCGCTGTGGCTCAAGTGGCGGAGTGCTAGCCTTGAGCGGGAAGAAGCCAGGGACAGTGCTCAGGCCCGGAATCCAAGGCCCAGGACTGGCCAAAAAAAACGAAATTGCCGAAATACTGGCCTTGTATATGTAATATTGCTAAATTCTTTTATTAAATACAGTATGCTATGCTTTCTGAAAGTAGAATTAGTCTTTTGATTTGCATGCCTTTTCTCTTTTCCATTGCTTATTGTACTAGCTATAATTTTAGTATGATGCTCAATAGAAGCCATGAAAGCAAGGATAATGAAGTGAAAAAAATCCCAAGGTATTGCTGGACACTGATGGCTCCTACCTGCAAATCTACCTATTCAGAAAGCTAAGTTCTGGGGGTCACAGTTGAAAACCAGCCCAAGCCAAGTCTGTGAGACTATTCAATTATGCACACACACATACACACACACACACACACACACACACACACACACACACACACACACACCAGAAGTAAAGCTGTGTCTCAAGTGGTAGAATGTTAGCCTGGAGAAAAAATGCACAAGGCCCTGAGTTCACCCCCCCAGACTGGCACACACAAAATAATATTTTTTCAATGTATATCCTACAAAATTAAGAAAAGTGAGGGAAAGGAAAAGGAGTTGGTTGGGAGGGATGGATGAAAATGCTGAAAGAGGAGACATTGATCAAGATGAATTTTACTCATCAACTACTTTATTGAATGGCAACTCCTTTGTACAACTATTGAAAAACAACAAAAATATTTTTTAAAAGTTCTTAACTAGACACTAGTGGCTTATGTTTATAATCTTAGCTAGTCAAGAGGTTGAGATCTGAAAATCCTGGTTCAAAACCAGCCCAGGTAAGGAAAGTCTGTGAAAGTCTTATCTCCAATTAATTACCAAAGAAGCCAAAATTGGAGCTGTGGCTCAAGTAGTAGAGAGCTAGCCTTGAACATAAAAGCTCAACAGCAGTGCCCAAGCCCTGAGTTCAAGTCCCAGGACTAGCATAAAAGTAAAACAAAGCAAAACATATTGCTAATAATAGCATTGTTTTTATTAAAAGATTCCTTTTTCATCTATTGAAATGATAAATCCATTTATAGAGTGAATTGCACAGGTTGATTTCCTATTGATAAAAAGGATTCATGTGTCCAGTTTAAATTCTTTGTATGGTGTATCAACTTTGGACACATCTTGCCAGATCCAATTTGTCAAGACTTCATTAAAGTCTTATCTCTGATGAATATTTGCCTGTAGTTTGGTAAGCTATAGTTTTTTTTTTAATTCACTTAGTGTTTTTATTCTTAGTGAGCTATTATTTGAAATCAGATCTTGGCAGCTTTTCAAGTTATGGGCTTAAGTAACCCACTTGCTTCAGCTTCCCACAAAGGTTTATTAAAGGCATGGATTACCAAGCTTTAAGATTATTTTTATGGTAAAAATTAGAAATATATAGTCTATATATTTTATGCTTTTCAGCAGTAATGGAGTTAGAACTCAGGGCCTTCTGATTCCCAAACAGATGACCTACCCTGGAGCCACGCTGCTTGCGTCCATGGTTTTTCTCTCTAGCGTGACTTCTTTCATGACTCAGAAGGTGATGTAGTTGAGTGAAGGCTTTATCACAAGCTTATAGCTTATAGCGAAGCCATGGGCAGAGAGGCCAGACTGAGCATATCTGCACTTTGCCCACTGACAGCACTCCTGCGGCCTGAGGAAGACCATCTGCCTCCTGAGGTTTTACTCAGAGTAAACCATCCGCTACGAGGGGGCGTGTCGGTGGGCGGGGCCGGGGCGGAGCTGTCTTCCAGAGGCGGCGCAGCGGCAGGAAGCTCCCGAGCTTCCCACGGAGTCAGCGACCCCGGAGAAAGCTCCCGGGACTGGGCCGGCCGAGTGGCAGGACTCAGCGTTCTGATTCCGGCGACTTCCGGGCGGCGGAGCTCTGCCCCTCCTTTCTTTTCTCTAGATCAGGTCTCCTTCTGGCTGCGCTGGACCTGCGCACGCGGGGGACTTCCGCATCGGGCCCTCCAGCCTCCCGCAGCGTCCCGCAGCGCCCTGGCGGGCAGCAGCCTGGGTGGTAGCGGCGCGCTTGGTGCTCGGCGCCAGCACCTGCTACTGCCATCTACAGGCTGAGGCGGGGCCCGCGGCGAGGCGGCCGGGGGCATCGGCTGAGCCCCTCTGGATCTGCAGGTAAGGCGGGGGGGGGTGGGGGGGGTGGGGTGGTGGGGGGGGCCTGCCCGGCAGGTGTACGGCAACTGACACCAAGGCCTCCCTGGCCAGGGCGGGCCCAGTGGCTCCTCTGAGCTCGCAGTGAAATCAGCGGCCCAGCGGGAGGAGGGCGGGGAGCCCCAGTGGAGAGGGCAATCGCCCCCTGAGAGAGTGGGCAGTCCTGAGCCACCTCCTGGCATCAAAAAGATGGCCCCAAAGTCTTCTGCCTGCTTCAGGCGTCAAAGCAGAGGACTGCCAAAGGCCTGCTGATGGCCTCCTGCTTTAAAGCTTGCTGTGGGTCTTTGTGCTGTGGAAGGGATGCCGGGACTGTGGTGGGGACAGCTGGTGGGAGGGGGTGGGGGGGGGGCTAGAGCCAAGGATGAAATTCTACTTGTGCCAGCATGGGGGCTGTTCTGCCTGCAGTTTATCCCGCCTGGGGGGGAGGGGGAGGGAGAGAGATGCTGGAAACTGGAACTATTGAGAGAGAGAGACAGAGAGAGACAAAGAGACAGAGACAGAGACTGAGAAGAGAGGGAAGGAGGAGGAAGACCAGGAGGGGGAGGGGGAGGAGGGGGGAGAGGAAGGAGAGGAAGAGGAGGAGGAAGGGGAGGAGGAGGCTGGAAACTGGAACCTTGCCTGTGAGAGACACTGGATATAGGTCTGTTTACAAGGTTGTCTGCTGGATATGGGTCTGTTTAGAAGGTTTAAATCGTCATGGTTGAGTTTGAGGATATCAATTTTTGCTAGGAAAGCATCCAATTCTTCCAGGTTCTCGATTTTGTTGGTGTCAAAGTTTGCAAAATAGTCCCTTATTGTGTTCTGGATTTTGATTGTTTCTGTGGTGATGTTACCTGTTTCATCTCTGATCTTGTTTATTTGGGTAGTGTTGCCTTTGTTTTTTGGTCAGATTTGCTAGGGGTCTGTCTATCTTGTTAATTTTTTCAAAAAATCAACTCTTCATTTTGTTGATTCTTTCGATGGTTTATTTTTACTCTAAGTCATTTAATTCTTATTTGGTTTTAGTTATTTGCTTCCATCTATTGGCTTGGTGTTTGGCTTGTTGTTCTCTTTCTGGGAGCTTAAGGTGATCCCTTAAGTTTTTGAGTTGCTATTTCTCCAGTTTGTTGATGTAGGTACTCAGAGATATAATTTTTCCTCTGAGTACTGCCTTTGCTGTGTTCCAAAGGAGCTGGTACTTTGTGTGCTCATCTGAGTTTAATCCCATAAACATTTGGATCTGTGTTCTAATTTCTTCAATGACCCACTTATGGTTCAGCAACGTGTTGCTTAGTCTCCATGAATTGTGGGATTTTCTGTGGTGACTGTTTGAGTTGAGCTCTAATTTTATTCCATTGTGGTCTGAGAGAATGTAGGGAATGATTTCGATACTTCTGAGTTTGTACATATTTTCTTTGTGCCCTTTGTGTGATCTATTTTGGAGAAAGTTCCATGAGCTGCTGAAAAGAATGTGTATTCTGGTGTTGCTGGATGGAATATTCTGTAGATCTTGGTTAAGTCTAGTTGGTCCATGCAGTTGTTTAGTTCTGAGGTTTCTTTGCTTCGTTTTTGGTGTGTTGATCTGTCCAGATGTGACAGTGGAGTGTTAAAGTCTCCAACTATCAATGTGTTTGGATCTATGAGTGTTTTTAGAGTCAGTAGTGTTTGTTTGATGAAGTTGGGTGCTCCTGTATTTGGGGTGTAGATATTTAGGATGGTTATATCCTCCTGTAGGAGAGATCCTTTTATTAGTATGTAGTAACCTTCTTTGTCTCTTCTTACCTTTTTAAATTTGAAGTCAATTTTATCTGATACGGGGATTGCAACTCCAGCGTGCCTATGGGGGCAGTTTGCCTGGTAGATTTTATTCCAGCCTTTCACTTTTAGAAGATATTTGCTTTTGCTGGATAGATGTGTCTCTTGGAGGCGGGTTCATTTCTCTATCTTTATTGTAATCTTGATTATTTTCCATGTGTAGTATATTTTCCATGTGTAGGACTTTCTGTAAAGCTGGTGTGATGGAAATATATTGTTTCAGTTTTTCCTTACTGTGGAAGACTTTTATTTGACCATTTGACCTTCAGCTATGAATGAGAGTTTAGCTGGGTACAGTATTCTTGGTTGATAGTTTTTTTTGTTTTGTTTTGTTTTGTTTTTAGGGTGTAGTATACCTCATTCCAGGCTCTCCTTGCTTTCATAGTCTCTCCTGAGAAGTCTCGGGTAATTCTGATTCATTTTCCTTTATATGTGATTATTTTCCTCTCCCTCGAAGCTTTAAGGATTCTTTCCTTGGACTGCATTGATCCTGTTTTGATCAAAATGTATAGGTGGGATGTCCTATTCTGATGTGGTCTGGTCTGTTTGGGGTTCTAAATGCTTCTTGTATCTGGATAGGCCTATCATTCTGGATATTTGGGAAATTCTCAGCTAATATTCTGTTAAATAAGTTGCCTATTCCATTGACTTCTTTCTCTAGGTTTTCCTTGATACCTATTAGCCTTAAATTGGGCTTCCTGATTGTATCTTGGAGCTCCTGGAGTGATCTGTTTTGCTGATTGGATTGGTTTTGTATAGTTTTTTGTTCTTTCTCCATAGATTGTAGGGAATCTTCAGTTCCTGAGATTCGATCCTCTGCTTTATCTAGTGTGCTCTGTAGGCTAGCTACTTGATTTTTAATCTCCCTTCCTCTTACTGGTCTTTCTTGATGGCTTCCAGGTCTTAAGTCCTGTATGGACTTCTTTACTTCATTAATTTGGTTCTAAGTGCTGTCTCTCAAATCTTTTAGCTGGGTAGCTCTCTTGGACTCTTGAAGTTCATTTATCTTTCTATTTGTGTTGGCCATGAAATCCTCTATTACTTTATGGACGGATTGATGTATTAATCTTTGGTTCGCCTCCTCATGCTCTAGAATAGCTGTCTGAAGAGATTCAAACTTTTCATTTAACATTTTTATCAGTAGAGTTGTAGAGCATTTTGAGGGTTCTCTTCTAGGTCTTTGATTGATTGCTCTGCTTCCTTCTTCTTTTGAGCGGGAGATGAGATTCCCTTGTTTGCCATCTTTCTTGTGCTTCTTCTGCCCATTTTGGTTGGAAATGCCAATTTACAAGCACCAGTGAGCACCATTTAAGATCCAAAGCAGACCTTACCAAGCACTGTTGTATAAATCTTAGAAGTTCACAGTTATATACAGATATCTTCCCTCTCTTTTTTGTATATAAAAGCAAATTTGGTGTGCCAGAAGAATATAATTTTAATGTAACAACCAACCCCGAACCCTGTATTCAGTAGTTACTTATTTACCATTATAACCCTATGAGCAATTTTTATTCTCATATTTAGTTCTTTTTGGACTAGTGGGATTTCTCTATGAACCTCTTTGACTCACTCGTATTGAACAAGGATACCCTCTATCCTATAACCAGGGGTCAATGGAGTCTGGAGGTCCTAGAAGTAAATTTAGGAGGGTAAGTTAGGGGTATTGAAGAGAGTAGAGTAAAATGAATGGGGGATGATGATTTTGGTTTAGTTTCAGTGAAATGGAAAGGTGGAGAAGAGTAGAATCGGTAGAAAGAGCGAGGTTAAAATAATAGACAAAATGGAGAGTCAACAGAAAAGAGTAAAGGTATTAGTCAAAGGAAAGTAATTTTAAAGGGGGTGGATCTACTCTGACCCTCCTCCCCTAATAGTTAAATCCTGGGGCTCTGTGGTTAGCACAGCTTGCAGGTAGGACTTAGGTGTCCTCTGTAGTTGGGGGAAGCTGAGCAATCTCCGGAACCGTAGCTCCTCCCATCTGCTGTGGGACTGCTGCCTTTAAAGTCTGGCTCTGAATAGGCTTGGACTCAGCCAGGTGGGGCGCCTGGGGCCTGGTTTAGCTGGCTGAGAGCTGCTTGCAGTGGGGGAGGTTCCTCCCTCTTGGGCAGGGTGACCTCCTAGGCAGAGCTGGCTGTGGAATTCAGCTGTTTGCTGGTGAGACTTGGGCGTTTGTAATGGAGCTGTTTATCTGTCTCAGGAACTGTTTACTCTCCTGTCTGTTTGCTCCTTCCTGCCAGTAGCTGCTTGCCACTTTGGGTTTGATTTTAGAAATTCCTGCTGCTGGAGAGTCGGCAGCCACCGAGTCAGCGGGGCACCACTGGCTGAGTTTACCTGAGTCTGTGAGTCTCAGCCCGAGGAGAGATACTCCCACGTGGGCAGAGGGATCGTCTTCTGAGCAGAGCTAGCTCTCACTGTTCAGTTACTCTTGCCCTTTGCAAAGATGGCCCCTGTAATGGAGTCACCCCCCACAAGGGAGGGGATTCCTGGTTCCTGCTAGAGTCCACCACTCAGTCTCCAGCAAAAAAGATGATAAAAGGATGGATTTATTGGGGAAGTAAAAAGCAAACCGACTGGCCAGAGTCGCAGCCCATACTCGAGACCTGGAACTGTGACCACGTGTTGCCTTTCAGGCCTGGTTATATAGGCAAACATCACATAGTCAAACCTGCCACACGCAGGTGGCCAATGGGGTTACCACCCTTACAGAGCGTGCTATGTCATATGCAGGTGGCCAATGGAGTTACAGTCTGTCTCCCAGTATCTGTTTGAACCAACCTATTATTCTAGTTAGAATTGTATTTGGTGGGGCTCCCAGGATGCAGGTGAATACGCCTACTCATGGGAGGGCACAGGTTTAACCTTGAACATTCCTTGAACCTTCCACATCTCAAGAGGTCAAGTGCTTTACACAATCTTATCACAGCAAAGGGGAACTTCCCTGGATAGGGCGGGGAGATCTTAGTGAAGATGGAATTGGCTTCTGCTCTCTTTAACTAATCTTGAATGGAGTCAATCTGATACCCCTCCAACAGCCAATGATGGCGCTGGCCAGATCTGACCTCCCTATTACAGCTCTTTCATCCTTGCTTTCCCCAGGCCTGCTTTATTTCCAGTCTGCTCTGGCCAGGTCTATGCCAGAGGCAAAGATGGCACTTTGCTCTGGTGATGGGGGAAGGGCTGCCTTCTGTGGATGTGAGTGAGAATGTCTTTCATGGGGTATTCACACTTTCTCTGCTATTTTGGCCCATTTCATTGTGTATATGTACTACATTTTCTTGATCCACTCATCTACTGAGGGGCATTGGGTTGGTTTCATATTTTAGTTGCAGTGCTCAGCCTGCTATTGGCATCTGTCTGCCGCCGTCTGGAGGATTTCTTCATGGTCGCCACTGTGTGCTTTAGGTGCGCGGGGTGTGGGGCGCTGTGCCAGCGCTAGTGTGGCGGCAGGACACCACCTGGAGCTCAAATCTGTGTTTTCAGGCCAGCAAAGTCGATATTTCCTTTCTGGCCAGAATCCCTGTACTGTTATAACTTACTTGGGCTGTCTTTCTAGGAGTAAAAGTTTCTCTGGGATGGGAAAACTGCGATGTCGGAGGGAGCTTAGCTAGGGCTCTGCTGCTCCTCAGCTGTCTTCCTGGAAGTCACTTTTGAGACCTTTACAGTTAAGTCTTTGAAAAATGTTTCTTAAATTCATGATTTTTTACTTTTAAAATTATGGGTGGAAGTAGTGTTGTGCCAAGTCGTGAAACCACCACCAAGAAGACCACCGAGACTCAGACATTCCGAAATGCAAAAGCAAGGCAAGGCTTTATTTAAGCGAGCTGCAACTTGGGCCTCGTCCTACCCACCGACACAGCGGAGGTTAGGAGGAAGCCCCGAGCTGTGATTACACAGGGCTTATATAGGGAAAGAACAGGGTAACAAGAATCAGGTGTTCAAGCAAGCAAGATTAGGACACAGGTACAAATCTGATTGGCTCAGGGTTCGATTCTAAAATGGGGTTCACGTGGTAAAATGGGGCCGGACTTCAAAGTCTGGCACTTCATTTCCCCCTTTTTCTTTTTGGTACCTTGGGAGCCAATCATGGCTCCATTCTGTCCATTTCAATGGCTTGCATGTCTAGGGGATGATATAGAGGTAAGTCATGGGCCAGTAGGGCCCAATGTAGTAACCAAAGGGCCTGTCACCATTTCTTACAAGTATAGTCTCTGTACCTCTGTTTTGCATTCCTCTAGTTTATCCTGCCTCATCTTCCCAAAAACAACTCTGGTCCCTCGGTTTTAAAGGGGTGCTGATGGGTGAAGATCATCCATCTTCTGTAACTCTTCAGGCTGACTCAGGGGCGTTGAACCTTACCTAGCCAGGAACATATAACCTTAACTTTACCTCTCTCTCTTAACTTTAACTCTCTCTCTCCCGTTCCTGTGTAGGAGCAGACCAGACAACCCCGAATATAGAGTGGACTGGACGGGCGCCCGTTAGAAGGGCCTCCCGGTCCAGTCCTTCAGGTTCACGGTGGTAGTGGGAAGCCTGAGCCCCCTGTGGAGGGCTTGAGGTGTTCTCCAAGTCCTCCAGGACTGCCCATATGAGCGTGTCCACTCCGGCTGGTCCTTCACTACCTACAGGTTCAGATTCAAGTGGCTGGCCTAAACAGAAAACAAAACTACAAATCACACAGACACAGACACACAGAATGAACAGCGCTATTTTCTTACCTTCGGAGTCTGGGGTCTCGGGGGTCTCTGGGGCTATCCCGGACGAAACCCCAAATGTTGTGCCAAGTCGCGAAACCACCACCAAGAAGACCACCAAGACTCAGACATTCTGAAATGCAAAAGCAAGGCAAGGCTTTATTTAAGCGAGCTGCATCTCGGGCCTCGTCCTACCCACCGACACAGCGGAGGTTAGGAGGGAGCCTCAAGCTACAATTACACACGGCTTCTAAAGGCAAAAAACAAAGTTACAACAATCAGGTGTTCAAGCAGGCAAGATTAGGACACAGGTACAAATCTGATTGGCTCAGGGTTCGAGGCACCCCAGGGGTGGTCAGAGTTAAGCATTCCCAGTGGTTAGAGTTCTAGACCGACTGGGCCCTAATGGGCTTATCCTGGGTCTGCTCACAGGGCCTGCTTATCTCAGGTTCACGTGGTAAAGTGGGGTTCACGTGGTAAAGTGGGGCCTGACTTCAAAGTCTGGCACTTCAGTAATACTGAAGGTACAGGAGTTCAGGGTGCTAGTTGATTATAATGATCCATGTGGTCACTAGTCTTATATGTAATCAGAAAGTATGGGCTTTGTGCTCATTGAGCTAGACCTGCATTCTGAGCTTAGCTGTCATAGATACTGGAACAAGTTCTTTTTTTTTTTTCATTAATTTATTGTCAGAGTTATGTACAGAGGGGTTATAGTTTCATATGTGGCGCAGTGCATACATTTCTTATCCAACTTGTTACCTCCTCCCTCATTTCCCCCCCACTTCTACCCTCCCTGTTTCCCTCTCCCCCTTGAGTTGTGCAGTTGGTTTATACCAGATAATTTTGTAGGTATTGCTGTTGCCTTGGTTTGTCTTTTTATCCTTTGTCTCTCGATTTTGCTATTCCCTTTCCCTTCCCTAGTTCCAATACACATATATGCAATATCCAGGGCACCAAAATCACAGTGACATCAGAGGTTAAACCACAGGAAAGAAAGACAAAAGAAAAGGGCATATTTTCAAATGGTATGTTGAAAATCACAACAGTGTTAAACCACTTGTTTCCATAACTCGGAGTTTATTTCACTTAGCATCATTTTATGTGTTCATATGTACATAGCTATTGAGCTATTGTGCTCTTCTGCTAGGATAGTCCTAGACGTGTACTAATTATTCCTGATAAGGGAAACCATAAAGTCTGTGTTTCTTTGGGTCTAGCTCACTTCACTTTGTATGATTTTTTTCCATGTCCTTCCATTTCCTTATGAATGTGGCAGTGTCATTCTTTCTGACAGAGGCATAGAATACCACTGTGTATATGAACCACATTTTCTTGATCCACTCATCTACTGAGGGGCATCTGGCTTGGTTCCATATTTTAGCCATTACAAATTGTGCTATGATGAGCATAATTGTGCTGGTGGCTTTAGTGTGATCTTGTAATCTTTTGAGTAGATGCCCAAAAGTGGGGCTTCTTGGTCTTAGGGGAGCTCTATGTTTACCCATACTGCTTCCCAGAGTGGTTGAACAAGTTTACACCCCCACTCACAGTATAGTAGGGTTCCCTTTTGGCCACATCCTCTCCAGCATCTGTTATTATTAGTTTTCTTGATAATGGCCATTCTTATTGGAGTGAGGTGGAATCTCAATGTTGTTTTGATTTGCATTTATTTTATGGCCAGTGATTTTGAGCACTTCTTCATGTGTCTCTTGGCCATTCTGGTTTCCTCTTCAGAGAAGTCTCTTTTTATGTCTTTAGCCCATTTGCTGAGGGGGCAGTTGGTTCTTTGAGAATTTGTTTTGGAGGAATTTAATTTTTTTGAGTTGTACATAGATATGAGGCCTTCCTCTGTTTGTTGTATGGCCAGTAAAGATCTCCCAATCTGTGGACTTTCTATGTATCTTGCAAGCTATAGCCTTTGCCATGCAGAAGCCCTGCAGTTTGATGCAATCCCATTTGTCCAACCTTTGTTTGATTTGTTGTGTTTCTGGGTCTTTGTTAAGAAACTTTCATCCTGTACCAAGGAGCCCAGGTGTTTCTCCTATTCCTTCTTGTAAAGTTTTCAGGGTATCTGATTATTACCTTAAGGTCTTTGATCCATTTGGAATTGATTCTGGTGCAGGGTGGTATATAAGGATCTAGCTTTAGTTTGTTACAGATGTTGAACCAGTTTTGCCAGCACCGTTTGTTGAAGAGGCTGTCTTTCTTCCATCCTATTTTTTTTTTAGCTCCTTTATCAACGATTAAGTAGGCATAGGTCTGTGGGTTAATTTCTGGGTCTTCAGTTCTGTTCCATTGGTCCTCAGACCTGTTCTTGTGCCAATACCAAGCTGTTTTTATTACTATAGCTTTGTAATACAGCTTGAAGTTTGGTACTGAAATTCCTCCAGCACTGTTCTTTCTGCTTAAAATTCTTTTTGCTATTCAGGGTCTTATTTGGAACAAGTTCTTATCTGTATAATTGGAATCATGATAATACTTCATAAAACTGATATGGGGATTAATTCACCAGCTCTTAGTAAGTGCTCAATTAATAGTATATCTTGTCTGGATACTTGATATGTAGCAAAGTACTCTTTTGTGATACTGCTGAACTGGGTAGGATTATTGACAGAAGTTGTCAGAAGTTAAAAGGAATGTCTCAGGAGTAAGAAAACCTTGACTATCTGGAAGTAAGAAAAGATACCGATGATTAAATAAATCTGCTAAAGAATAAGAACAGAAAACCAAGAGTCATGCTTAGTTTTCAGTCCAGTAAGAATACAGATATGACATTTTGATTTTTTTTTCCATTAATAAGCTCTCCTTTAAATTTATCACAGGCTCTGTTACTGTCAAGGTCCCATCTTCTCCTCAAACCTATTTACAGTTATCAGGAAAAGAGGTTGATATGAACCCAGAAGTCAATGTTCAGGAAGTGGCTGAAGATGATAAAGATGATGGTGTAACAATTATTGGTAAGGAGGCTGCATTTTCCCTTGTATGGACTTGCTACTGTTGGTTTATAAGTAGAAATATGGTATAGTTCACTTCGGTCATAGTCCTTTTGTTCTTTTTCATTCTCACATTTAATGTTGACAATTATCATAGCATGATATAGACAGTTAGTTTGAAAAGACCTGCATAGATTATTTTAGAACCCTCCTTCCTGCTATCCTAGATAAAACTGATTTGAAAAATTGTCTGGAATGGCTGCTTTCTAATTCTTGGACTTAACCGGCAACATGTGATGCAAGATTAAAGATAACGTTACATGATTAAATAGAATTTTATTGAACTTATTGGTTTGCTTTTTTAGTACAGCAAACTCTCAGTCCAAAAAGATTCATGTATTTTCCATTACATCCAGCTACACAGATTGTTAATACTATTCTTTTCTTATAGATACAATGTTTTAATAAGCACTATAGTAAATGCTGGTGGATTTTCTATTAAATTCTCACAGAATGGCATCAAGAACACTTAAATTACTCTGTAGGAAGATGCTTATTACTTCATAATTATTATGAAGCTCCTTAAACTACTTGTTTTTATTTATTTGTTATGTCTTGCTGGTTCTGACCAACAAACTCTGCATAAAGAAATGCTCATGCAATAATCTATCATATTTACTATCTCAGTGTCAAATAATTAATATTCCAACACCACCTGAGGTGAGAAATGGGTTTATTGACAAGTATTGTTAGTCTGAAGATCTCTTCCCCAACCTCTGCTTTTATAGGCTCATTGTGGCCCAGGGCTTTTTAAAGAGATACATTCTAAGAGATAGATAGCAAGCAATCAGAAATATGAAGATAAGTACCTTCAGGGCTTTATACCTGTCTTTTGACAGGATTACTGCAAAAGGTCAAACACTCAGACAGTATCATTCAAACACCAGCCAGATCTGCAGTCAATTACAGTCTCCATAGTGTTCTAGAGTTTCCACAGGGTCCTGTGTTTGGACCCTTATTTTCTAAACCAGGAAGGGCCAAATTAAAAAGAGGTCTTTTGTACTCAGTGTACTCAGTGTAGCAATCAAGGTTACAGTTGGATATTGTACTTCATGCCTAGGATTTCAGCTACATGGGAGACAGAAATAGGAGGCTCACAGTTCAAGCCAAATCCATAATACTAGCCTAAATCTGGCCTGAACAAAAGCAGGAAACCCTATCTTAAACACAAGCTAAAACTAAAAGATTCCGCTGGGGGTGGGAGGAGAGACATGGCTCAAGTAAGTATAAGACCCCAAGTTCAATTCCCAGTGCTAACAAAAAGAAGGGAAAAATAGATACTGATTAGCAGAGTCTTAGAGTTCTGGAGGGCACTCTGCACAGCTGGACCCCTGGTAGCTCTGGGCATTGTCTCTGAGAGGTATATTAAGGGGTTAGTGTGGAGGGTGCTCATATGAAGAGGCAGCAGTCTTTCTTAGAGCAACTCGTATTTTCTTTTCATCTTTAAACTATTTGGTCCCCAAAAGGCCTCAAGCCTTTATTTATCATGTAGATGAAATAATTGAAGCAACTCAGAAAATCAGAGCAGTTTGGTTTCCCCCACCACCATAAGATTTCCACTCTGAAACTTAATTTTAGAAATAATGAGCAGCTTTATATGTGACTTGTTGTTATAAGCAGCGAGCTCAGCTCATCTGGGCCTTCCTCAGAGAGCCTTTGAGGCAGAGAAGCGGAAAGACTACCCTCTATGCTATGAGGTTTGCATTTTTTCTGTAGCATGACTTCTACTGGGTAATTTCTACAAGAAGCCAGGCCAGTAAAATTTAGTCCTCTAGGCTCAGGCTTCCCACAGGATTTTTATGTACCACGCGGTAATTTTATTTATTTATTTCAGTTTTTTTAACTTTATAAACATACTTCAATTGTTTTGCTATTAAAATCTTAAAGTTTAAATTGCTTATTATAAATGTATCAAAAGGAAATTGCCTGGGCTGGGGATATAGCCTAGTGGCAAGAGTGCCTGCCTCGGATACACGAGGCCCTAGGTTCGATTCCCCAGTACCACATATACAGAAAACGGCGGCGCTGTGGCTCAAGTGGCGGAGTGCTAGCCTTGAGCGGGAAGAAGCCAGGGACAGTGCTCAGGCCCGGAATCCAAGGCCCAGGACTGGCCAAAAAAAACGAAATTGCCGAAATACTGGCCTTGTATATGTAATATTGCTAAATTCTTTTATTAAATACAGTATGCTATGCTTTCTGAAAGTAGAATTAGTCTTTTGATTTGCATGCCTTTTCTCTTTTCCATTGCTTATTGTACTAGCTATAATTTTAGTATGATGCTCAATAGAAGCCATGAAAGCAAGGATAATGAAGTGAAAAAAATCCCAAGGTATTGCTGGACACTGATGGCTCCTACCTGCAAATCTACCTATTCAGAAAGCTAAGTTCTGGGGGTCACAGTTGAAAACCAGCCCAAGCCAAGTCTGTGAGACTATTCAATTATGCACACACACATACACACACACACCACACACACACACACACACACACACACACACACACACACACACACACACACACACACACCAGAAGTAAAGCTGTGTCTCAAGTGGTAGAATGTTAGCCTGGAGAAAAAATGCACAAGGCCCTGAGTTCACCCCCCAGACTGGCACACACAAAATAATATTTTTTCAATGTATATCCTACAAAATTAAGAAAAGTGAGGGAAAGGAAAAGGAGTTGGTTGGGAGGGATGGATGAAAATGCTGAAAGAGGAGACATTGATCAAGATGAATTTTACTCATCAACTACTTTATTGAATGGCAACTCCTTTGTACAACTATTGAAAAACAACAAAAATATTTTTTAAAAAGTTCTTAACTAGACACTAGTGGCTTATGTTTATAATCTTAGCTAGTCAAGAGGTTGAGATCTGAAAATCCTGGTTCAAAACCAGCCCAGGTAAGGAAAGTCTGTGAAAGTCTTATCTCCAATTAATTACCAAAGAAGCCAAAATTGGAGCTGTGGCTCAAGTAGTAGAGAGCTAGCCTTGAACATAAAAGCTCAACAGCAGTGCCCAAGCCCTGAGTTCAAGTCCCAGGACTAGCATAAAAGTAAAACAAAGCAAAACATATTGCTAATAATAGCATTGTTTTTATTAAAAGATTCCTTTTTCATCTATTGAAATGATAAATCCATTTATAGAGTGAATTGCACAGGTTGATTTCCTATTGATAAAAAGGATTCATGTGTCCAGTTTAAATTCTTTGTATGGTGTATCAACTTTGGACACATCTTGCCAGATCCAATTTGTCAAGACTTCATTAAAGTCTTATCTCTGATGAATATTTGCCTGTAGTTTGGTAAGCTATAGTTTTTTTTTTAATTCACTTAGTGTTTTTATTCTTAGTGAGCTATTATTTGAAATCAGATCTTGGCAGCTTTTCAAGTTATGGGCTTAAGTAACCCACTTGCTTCAGCTTCCCACAAAGGTTTATTAAAGGCATGGATTACCAAGCTTTAAGATTATTTTTATGGTAAAAATTAGAAATATATAGTCTATATATTTTATGCTTTTCAGCAGTAATGGAGTTAGAACTCAGGGCCTTCTGATTCCCAAACAGATGACCTACCCTGGAGCCACGCTGCTTGCGTCCATGGTTTTTCTCTCTAGCGTGACTTCTTTCATGACTCAGAAGGTGATGTAGTTGAGTGAAGGCTTTATCACAAGCTTATAGCTTATAGCGAAGCCATGGGCAGAGAGGCCAGACTGAGCATATCTGCACTTTGCCCACTGACAGCACTCCTGCGGCCTGAGGAAGACCATCTGCCTCCTGAGGTTTTACTCAGAGTAAACCATCCGCTACGAGGGGGCGTGTCGGTGGGCGGGGCCGGGGCGGAGCTGTCTTCCAGAGGCGGCGCAGCGGCAGGAAGCTCCCGAGCTTCCCACGGAGTCAGCGACCCCGGAGAAAGCTCCCGGGACTGGGCCGGCCGAGTGGCAGGACTCAGCGTTCTGATTCCGGCGACTTCCGGGCGGCGGAGCTCTGCCCCTCCTTTCTTTTCTCTAGATCAGGTCTCCTTCTGGCTGCGCTGGACCTGCGCACGCGGGGGACTTCCGCATCGGGCCCTCCAGCCTCCCGCAGCGTCCCGCAGCGCCCTGGCGGGCAGCAGCCTGGGTGGTAGCGGCGCGCTTGGTGCTCGGCGCCAGCACCTGCTACTGCCATCTACAGGCTGAGGCGGGGCCCGCGGCGAGGCGGCCGGGGGCATCGGCTGAGCCCCTCTGGATCTGCAGGTAAGGCGGGGGGGGGTGGGGGGGTGGGGGGGGGTGGGGGGGGGCCTGCCCGGCAGGTGTACGGCAACTGACACCAAGGCCTCCCTGGCCAGGGCGGGCCCAGTGGCTCCTCTGAGCTCGCAGTGAAATCAGCGGCCCAGCGGGAGGAGGGCGGGGAGCCCCAGTGGAGAGGGCAATCGCCCCCTGAGAGAGTGGGCAGTCCTGAGCCACCTCCTGGCATCAAAAAGATGGCCCCAAAGTCTTCTGCCTGCTTCAGGCGTCAAAGCAGAGGACTGCCAAAGGCCTGCTGATGGCCTCCTGCTTTAAAGCTTGCTGTGGGTCTTTGTGCTGTGGAAGGGATGCCGGGACTGTGGTGGGGACAGCTGGTGGGAGGGGGTGGGGGGGGGGCTAGAGCCAAGGATGAAATTCTACTTGTGCCAGCATGGGGGCTGTTCTGCCTGCAGTTTATCCCGCCTGGGGGGGAGGGGGAGGGAGAGAGATGCTGGAAACTGGAACTATTGAGAGAGAGAGACAGAGAGAGACAAAGAGACAGAGACAGAGACTGAGAAGAGAGGGAAGGAGGAGGAAGACCAGGAGGGGGAGGGGGAGGAGGGGGGAGAGGAAGGAGAGGAAGAGGAGGAGGAAGGGGAGGAGGAGGCTGGAAACTGGAACCTTGCCTGTGAGAGACACTGGATATAGGTCTGTTTACAAGGTTGTCTGCTGGATATGGGTCTGTTTAGAAGGTTTAAATCGTCATGGTTGAGTTTGAGGATATCAATTTTTGCTAGGAAAGCATCCAATTCTTCCAGGTTCTCGATTTTGTTGGTGTCAAAGTTTGCAAAATAGTCCCTTATTGTGTTCTGGATTTTGATTGTTTCTGTGGTGATGTTACCTGTTTCATCTCTGATCTTGTTTATTTGGGTAGTGTTGCCTTTGTTTTTTGGTCAGATTTGCTAGGGGTCTGTCTATCTTGTTAATTTTTTCAAAAAATCAACTCTTCATTTTGTTGATTCTTTCGATGGTTTATTTTTACTCTAAGTCATTTAATTCTTATTTGGTTTTAGTTATTTGCTTCCATCTATTGGCTTGGTGTTTGGCTTGTTGTTCTCTTTCTGGGAGCTTAAGGTGATCCCTTAAGTTTTTGAGTTGCTATTTCTCCAGTTTGTTGATGTAGGTACTCAGAGATATAATTTTTCCTCTGAGTACTGCCTTTGCTGTGTTCCAAAGGAGCTGGTACTTTGTGTGCTCATCTGAGTTTAATCCCATAAACATTTGGATCTGTGTTCTAATTTCTTCAATGACCCACTTATGGTTCAGCAACGTGTTGCTTAGTCTCCATGAATTGTGGGATTTTCTGTGGTGACTGTTTGAGTTGAGCTCTAATTTTATTCCATTGTGGTCTGAGAGAATGTAGGGAATGATTTCGATACTTCTGAGTTTGTACATATTTTCTTTGTGCCCTTTGTGTGATCTATTTTGGAGAAAGTTCCATGAGCTGCTGAAAAGAATGTGTATTCTGGTGTTGCTGGATGGAATATTCTGTAGATCTTGGTTAAGTCTAGTTGGTCCATGCAGTTGTTTAGTTCTGAGGTTTCTTTGCTTCGTTTTTGGTGTGTTGATCTGTCCAGATGTGACAGTGGAGTGTTAAAGTCTCCAACTATCAATGTGTTTGGATCTATGAGTGTTTTTAGAGTCAGTAGTGTTTGTTTGATGAAGTTGGGTGCTCCTGTATTTGGGGTGTAGATATTTAGGATGGTTATATCCTCCTGTAGGAGAGATCCTTTTATTAGTATGTAGTAACCTTCTTTGTCTCTTCTTACCTTTTTAAATTTGAAGTCAATTTTATCTGATACGGGGATTGCAACTCCAGCGTGCCTATGGGGGCAGTTTGCCTGGTAGATTTTATTCCAGCCTTTCACTTTTAGAAGATATTTGCTTTTGCTGGATAGATGTGTCTCTTGGAGGCGGGTTCATTTCTCTATCTTTATTGTAATCTTGATTATTTTCCATGTGTAGTATATTTTCCATGTGTAGGACTTTCTGTAAAGCTGGTGTGATGGAAATATATTGTTTCAGTTTTTCCTTACTGTGGAAGACTTTTATTTGACCATTTGACCTTCAGCTATGAATGAGAGTTTAGCTGGGTACAGTATTCTTGGTTGATAGTTTTTTTTGTTTTGTTTTGTTTTGTTTTTAGGGTGTAGTATACCTCATTCCAGGCTCTCCTTGCTTTCATAGTCTCTCCTGAGAAGTCTCGGGTAATTCTGATTCATTTTCCTTTATATGTGATTATTTTCCTCTCCCTCGAAGCTTTAAGGATTCTTTCCTTGGACTGCATTGATCCTGTTTTGATCAAAATGTATAGGTGGGATGTCCTATTCTGATGTGGTCTGGTCTGTTTGGGGTTCTAAATGCTTCTTGTATCTGGATAGGCCTATCATTCTGGATATTTGGGAAATTCTCAGCTAATATTCTGTTAAATAAGTTGCCTATTCCATTGACTTCTTTCTCTAGGTTTTCCTTGATACCTATTAGCCTTAAATTGGGCTTCCTGATTGTATCTTGGAGCTCCTGGAGTGATCTGTTTTGCTGATTGGATTGGTTTTGTATAGTTTTTTGTTCTTTCTCCATAGATTGTAGGGAATCTTCAGTTCCTGAGATTCGATCCTCTGCTTTATCTAGTGTGCTCTGTAGGCTAGCTACTTGATTTTTAATCTCCCTTCCTCTTACTGGTCTTTCTTGATGGCTTCCAGGTCTTAAGTCCTGTATGGACTTCTTTACTTCATTAATTTGGTTCTAAGTGCTGTCTCTCAAATCTTTTAGCTGGGTAGCTCTCTTGGACTCTTGAAGTTCATTTATCTTTCTATTTGTGTTGGCCATGAAATCCTCTATTACTTTATGGACGGATTGATGTATTAATCTTTGGTTCGCCTCCTCATGCTCTAGAATAGCTGTCTGAAGAGATTCAAACTTTTCATTTAACATTTTTATCAGTAGAGTTGTAGAGCATTTTGAGGGTTCTCTTCTAGGTCTTTGATTGATTGCTCTGCTTCCTTCTTCTTTTGAGCGGGAGATGAGATTCCCTTGTTTGCCATCTTTCTTGTGCTTCTTCTGCCCATTTTGGTTGGAAATGCCAATTTACAAGCACCAGTGAGCACCATTTAAGATCCAAAGCAGACCTTACCAAGCACTGTTGTATAAATCTTAGAAGTTCACAGTTATATACAGATATCTTCCCTCTCTTTTTTGTATATAAAAGCAAATTTGGTGTGCCAGAAGAATATAATTTTAATGTAACAACCAACCCCGAACCCTGTATTCAGTAGTTACTTATTTACCATTATAACCCTATGAGCAATTTTTATTCTCATATTTAGTTCTTTTTGGACTAGTGGGATTTCTCTATGAACCTCTTTGACTCACTCGTATTGAACAAGGATACCCTCTATCCTATAACCAGGGGTCAATGGAGTCTGGAGGTCCTAGAAGTAAATTTAGGAGGGTAAGTTAGGGGTATTGAAGAGAGTAGAGTAAAATGAATGGGGGATGATGATTTTGGTTTAGTTTCAGTGAAATGGAAAGGTGGAGAAGAGTAGAATCGGTAGAAAGAGCGAGGTTAAAATAATAGACAAAATGGAGAGTCAACAGAAAAGAGTAAAGGTATTAGTCAAAGGAAAGTAATTTTAAAGGGGGTGGATCTACTCTGACCCTCCTCCCCTAATAGTTAAATCCTGGGGCTCTGTGGTTAGCACAGCTTGCAGGTAGGACTTAGGTGTCCTCTGTAGTTGGGGGAAGCTGAGCAATCTCCGGAACCGTAGCTCCTCCCATCTGCTGTGGGACTGCTGCCTTTAAAGTCTGGCTCTGAATAGGCTTGGACTCAGCCAGGTGGGGCGCCTGGGGCCTGGTTTAGCTGGCTGAGAGCTGCTTGCAGTGGGGGAGGTTCCTCCCTCTTGGGCAGGGTGACCTCCTGGGCAGAGCTGGCTGTGGAATTCAGCTGTTTGCTGGTGAGACTTGGGCGTTTGTAATGGAGCTGTTTATCTGTCTCAGGAACTGTTTACTCTCCTGTCTGTTTGCTCCTTCCTGCCAGTAGCTGCTTGCCACTTTGGGTTTGATTTTAGAAATTCCTGCTGCTGGAGAGTCGGCAGCCACCGAGTCAGCGGGGCACCACTGGCTGAGTTTACCTGAGTCTGTGAGTCTCAGCCCGAGGAGAGATACTCCCACGTGGGCAGAGGGATCGTCTTCTGAGCAGAGCTAGCTCTCACTGTTCAGTTACTCTTGCCCTTTGCAAAGATGGCCCCTGTAATGGAGTCACCCCCCACAAGGGAGGGGATTCCTGGTTCCTGCTAGAGTCCACCACTCAGTCTCCAGCAAAAAAGATGATAAAAGGATGGATTTATTGGGGAAGTAAAAAGCAAACCGACTGGCCAGAGTCGCAGCCCATACTCGAGACCTGGAACTGTGACCACGTGTTGCCTTTCAGGCCTGGTTATATAGGCAAACATCACATAGTCAAACCTGCCACACGCAGGTGGCCAATGGGGTTACCACCCTTACAGAGCGTGCTATGTCATATGCAGGTGGCCAATGGAGTTACAGTCTGTCTCCCAGTATCTGTTTGAACCAACCTATTATTCTAGTTAGAATTGTATTTGGTGGGGCTCCCAGGATGCAGGTGAATACGCCTACTCATGGGAGGGCACAGGTTTAACCTTGAACATTCCTTGAACCTTCCACATCTCAAGAGGTCAAGTGCTTTACACAATCTTATCACAGCAAAGGGGAACTTCCCTGGATAGGGCGGGGAGATCTTAGTGAAGATGGAATTGGCTTCTGCTCTCTTTAACTAATCTTGAATGGAGTCAATCTGATACCCCTCCAACAGCCAATGATGGCGCTGGCCAGATCTGACCTCCCTATTACAGCTCTTTCATCCTTGCTTTCCCCAGGCCTGCTTTATTTCCAGTCTGCTCTGGCCAGGTCTATGCCAGAGGCAAAGATGGCACTTTGCTCTGGTGATGGGGGAAGGGCTGCCTTCTGTGGATGTGAGTGAGAATGTCTTTCATGGGGTATTCACACTTTCTCTGCTATTTTGGCCCATTTCATTGTGTATATGTACTACATTTTCTTGATCCACTCATCTACTGAGGGGCATTGGGTTGGTTTCATATTTTAGTTGCAGTGCTCAGCCTGCTATTGGCATCTGTCTGCCGCCGTCTGGAGGATTTCTTCATGGTCGCCACTGTGTGCTTTAGGTGCGCGGGGTGTGGGGCGCTGTGCCAGCGCTAGTGTGGCGGCAGGACACCACCTGGAGCTCAAATCTGTGTTTTCAGGCCAGCAAAGTCGATATTTCCTTTCTGGCCAGAATCCCTGTACTGTTATAACTTACTTGGGCTGTCTTTCTAGGAGTAAAAGTTTCTCTGGGATGGGAAAACTGCGATGTCGGAGGGAGCTTAGCTAGGGCTCTGCTGCTCCTCAGCTGTCTTCCTGGAAGTCACTTTTGAGACCTTTACAGTTAAGTCTTTGAAAAATGTTTCTTAAATTCATGATTTTTTACTTTTAAAATTATGGGTGGAAGTAGTGTTGTGCCAAGTCGTGAAACCACCACCAAGAAGACCACCGAGACTCAGACATTCCGAAATGCAAAAGCAAGGCAAGGCTTTATTTAAGCGAGCTGCAACTTGGGCCTCGTCCTACCCACCGACACAGCGGAGGTTAGGAGGAAGCCCCGAGCTGTGATTACACAGGGCTTATATAGGGAAAGAACAGGGTAACAAGAATCAGGTGTTCAAGCAAGCAAGATTAGGACACAGGTACAAATCTGATTGGCTCAGGGTTCGATTCTAAAATGGGGTTCACGTGGTAAAATGGGGCCGGACTTCAAAGTCTGGCACTTCATTTCCCCCTTTTTCTTTTTGGTACCTTGGGAGCCAATCATGGCTCCATTCTGTCCATTTCAATGGCTTGCATGTCTAGGGGATGATATAGAGGTAAGTCATGGGCCAGTAGGGCCCAATGTAGTAACCAAAGGGCCTGTCACCATTTCTTACAAGTATAGTCTCTGTACCTCTGTTTTGCATTCCTCTAGTTTATCCTGCCTCATCTTCCCAAAAACAACTCTGGTCCCTCGGTTTTAAAGGGGTGCTGATGGGTGAAGATCATCCATCTTCTGTAACTCTTCAGGCTGACT
This sequence comes from Perognathus longimembris pacificus, assembly GCF_023159225.1. NCBI lineage: Eukaryota > Metazoa > Chordata > Mammalia > Rodentia > Heteromyidae > Perognathus > Perognathus longimembris. Next base: position 1,517 of record NW_025959356.1, on the reverse strand, counting down.
CAGGGGCGTTGAACCTTACCTAGCCAGGAACATATAACCTTAACTTTACCTCTCTCTCTTAACTTTAACTCTCTCTCTCCCGTTCCTGTGTAGGAGCAGACCAGACAACCCCGAATATAGAGTGGACTGGACGGGCGCCCGTTAGAAGGGCCTCCCGGTCCAGTCCTTCAGGTTCACGGTGGTAGTGGGAAGCCTGAGCCCCCTGTGGAGGGCTTGAGGTGTTCTCCAAGTCCTCCAGGACTGCCCATATGAGCGTGTCCACTCCGGCTGGTCCTTCACTACCTACAGGTTCAGATTCAAGTGGCTGGCCTAAACAGAAAACAAAACTACAAATCACACAGACACAGACACACAGAATGAACAGCGCTATTTTCTTACCTTCGGAGTCTGGGGTCTCGGGGGTCTCTGGGGCTATCCCGGACGAAACCCCAAATGTTGTGCCAAGTCGCGAAACCACCACCAAGAAGACCACCAAGACTCAGACATTCTGAAATGCAAAAGCAAGGCAAGGCTTTATTTAAGCGAGCTGCATCTCGGGCCTCGTCCTACCCACCGACACAGCGGAGGTTAGGAGGGAGCCTCAAGCTACAATTACACACGGCTTCTAAAGGCAAAAAACAAAGTTACAACAATCAGGTGTTCAAGCAGGCAAGATTAGGACACAGGTACAAATCTGATTGGCTCAGGGTTCGAGGCACCCCAGGGGTGGTCAGAGTTAAGCATTCCCAGTGGTTAGAGTTCTAGACCGACTGGGCCCTAATGGGCTTATCCTGGGTCTGCTCACAGGGCCTGCTTATCTCAGGTTCACGTGGTAAAGTGGGGTTCACGTGGTAAAGTGGGGCCTGACTTCAAAGTCTGGCACTTCAGTAATACTGAAGGTACAGGAGTTCAGGGTGCTAGTTGATTATAATGATCCATGTGGTCACTAGTCTTATATGTAATCAGAAAGTATGGGCTTTGTGCTCATTGAGCTAGACCTGCATTCTGAGCTTAGCTGTCATAGATACTGGAACAAGTTCTTTTTTTTTTTCATTAATTTATTGTCAGAGTTATGTACAGAGGGGTTATAGTTTCATATGTGGCGCAGTGCATACATTTCTTATCCAACTTGTTACCTCCTCCCTCATTTCCCCCCCACTTCTACCCTCCCTGTTTCCCTCTCCCCCTTGAGTTGTGCAGTTGGTTTATACCAGATAATTTTGTAGGTATTGCTGTTGCCTTGGTTTGTCTTTTTATCCTTTGTCTCTCGATTTTGCTATTCCCTTTCCCTTCCCTAGTTCCAATACACATATATGCAATATCCAGGGCACCAAAATCACAGTGACATCAGAGGTTAAACCACAGGAAAGAAAGACAAAAGAAAAGGGCATATTTTCAAATGGTATGTTGAAAATCACAACAGTGTTAAACCACTTGTTTCCATAACTCGGAGTTTATTTCACTTAGCATCATTTTATGTGTTCATATGTACATAGCTATTGAGCTATTGTGCTCTTCTGCTAGGATAGTCCTAGACG
>NW_025959355.1:0-25604 GCF_023159225.1 Perognathus longimembris pacificus | reverse complement strand
AAGTGTGATGTAAAACACAATGAGTTGCATGGTCCTAGATGCTATGAATTCTGAGGATCCAACCAATGAGGTGTGAGCTTTCATACAGCTCGGCTTTCTAAAAATTGTTGGTAATTGATCTTACATTAATTATCTCATTTCATTCCTAAAACATCCTGAATATTAGATCGGGTATGTATTGAAATCATAATTTGCGTATAAGAAAACATGGCTTAATGTATGGATCTGTGACCCCTCTGTATATCACTTTGACAATAAATAAGTAATTATATATATTTTTTTTAAAAAAAAGGAAAACACATTGAGAGGCTGCTGGCTACTCCAAGTGGAGGTGATGGTGTCTTTCTAATTATAAGGCTGAGTTTTTTGCTGGCACATGGTAGCTGTGAGGATTATTCTAAAATAAGATTGCTGATCAAAGATGGCCTTTAGAACTTTTGATAACATTGAAAACTACTATGGTCCTATCATGATTGCTCTCAACCAACTAATTATGCCTATTTAGAAGTAATACATTATATGAGAGTTCAGCATTTTCCATTTTCTGAAAAACAAGAATTGTAAGGTTAGACTCATTTTCTCTATACTGATGATGATGTAGGAGCTCAATGTAGTTCAGTGCCAATGTGATCCTTTTAAATAGGACCATATGAAGTTCTGCCTGATGCTTTGCTCATTTGAGCTAAATTTAAAAATTGAAGTGTTAGGGTCTTTTTTTAATAAGTTAGCAACATATTTCTAACAAATTTTTAATCTTTTATTGGAAAACTAGCATTTTGTGGATTCTTTGTTGTTGTTATTGTTTGTGGGGCATGAACGCAGGTGCTGACCCTGAGTTCACTCACTATGTTCCTTTCTCTCTTTCTTTCTTCCTCTCTTTCTTTTCTCCCTTCCTTCCTTCCTTCCTTCCTTCCTTCCCTTCCTTCCTTCCTTCCTTCCTTCCTTCCTTCCTTCATTGCCAGTCCTGGACTCAGGTCCTGAGCACTGTCCCAGGCTTTTGTTTTGTTTTTGCTCAAGGCTAGTACACTACCACTTGAGCCATTGCTCCACTTCTTGCTTTTTGCTATATGTGGTGGTGAGGAATTGAACCCATGGCTTCATGTATACAAGGCAAGCACTCTACCACTCAGGCCATATTCCCAGCCCTTCTTCCTTTCCTTTCAAGGCTAGTCCTCTGTCTCTTTGAGCCACAGTGCCTCTTCCAGGTTTTTGTTTTTGTTTTTTTTGTAGTTAATTGGAGATGAGACTCTTTAACAGCATTCTTGTCTTCACTGGCATTCAACCATGATCCTCAAAGGTCAGCCTTCTGAGTAGCTAGGATGACAGACAGGCATGAGCCACCAGCACCCTGTACATTGGGACACTTCTAAAATGTATGTCTTATGCTTAATACCTCTTCTCCACTGCCTTATGGAAGGAGCCCAAATTGACCCCAGCTTCTTTTTAATTTTCACATGCTTATGGCATTCAGCAGCAGGAATTCCTGGTTTCTAGAGAGTTGTTCTCTTCCTGTGTTCCTGTCTCTGTCTCTTCTCCTGGAATCTTCCCCATGGTATCTGCCTGTCAAATGGCTACCCATTCTTAATGAACTACTCAGATTGTGAAGTTGAAATGATAAATCTTTGCTTTCCTTGGCCAGCCCCGCCCCACCCTGGCGGTTTCCTGTTGTTTCTGCTTGGGGCACTGGAAGGCTCAGGCCAGGGCAGGACGGGCGATGGATGGGGGGCTGGGTGGGGCAGAGCGGACAGGCGGGACAGAGGCAGTGGAGTCAAAACAGGGTAAAATGATACACGGGTGTGCAATTTGCAGCTGGGGTTCTGGGTGCTGAGTGCTAAATACTAGGTAGCTGGGTGCTGGGTACTGGGTGCTGGGTGGCTAGGGGCTGGTTACTGGGTGTCTGGGTGCTAGGTACTGGGTGCTGGGTGGTTGGGTGCTGGGTGACTGGGTGCTTGGTAGCTGGGTGTTGAGTAGCTGGATGGTGTGGTCTGAGTAGTTGGGTGCTGGGTACTGGTTAGATGGGTGCTGGGTGCTAGGTACTAGGTGCCTGGGGTCTGAGTAGCAGGGTTCTGGGAACTGGGTGCTCAGTAGCTGGGTACTGGCTGCTGGCTAGCTGGGTGCTGGGTTCTGGGTGCTGGGTACTGGGTGCTGGGTAGCTGGGTACTGGGTGCTGGGTGTCTGGGTGCTGAGTAGCTGGGTGCTGGGGGCTGGTTGGCTGGGTGCTGGGTACTGGGTGATGGGTGCTGAGTGGTTGTGTCCTGGTGCTGGGTGGCTGGGTACTAGGTGCTGGATTAGGTGCTGGATAGCTGGGCGGCTGGGGTGCTGAGTAGCTGGGTACTGGGTGCTGGGTGTCTGGGTGCTGAGTAGCTGGGTGCTGGGGGCTGGTTGGCTGGGTGCTGGGTACTGGGTGATGGGTGCTGAGTGGTTGTGTCCTGGTGCTGGGTACTGGTTGGCTGGGGTACTAGGTGCTGGATTAGGTGCTGGGTAGCTGGGTAGCTGAGTGGCTGGGTGCTGAGTAGCTGGGTACTGGACGCTGATTGGCTAGGTACTAGGTACTGGGTGCTGGGTGGTTGGCGGCTGGGTGCTAGGTACTGGGTGAGTAGCTGGGTGGCTGGGTGCTGACTAGCTGGATGCTGAGGTCCAAATAACTGGATACTGGGTGCTGAGTAGCTGAGTGCTGGGTTGCTGGGTACTGGTGCTGGGTACCTGGGTGGTGAATAGCTGGGTGCTGGGGACTGGGTGCTGGGTGGCTAGGTACTGAGTCGCTGGGTGCTGGGTACTGGTTGGGTGCTTAGTAGTTGCATGATGGGTAATGGGGGCTAGGTGCTGAGTAGCTGCATGCTGAAGGCTGGCATCTGGGTGCTGAGTAGCTGGGTGCTGGGTGGCTGGGTGCTGGGTACTGGGTAGCTGGGTACTGGCTGGCTGGGATGCTGGGTACTGGGTGCTGGGGTGGCTGGGTGCTGAGTAGCTGGGGACTGGATGCTGATTGGCTGGGTGTTGGACTGGGTGCTGGGGGGTTAGGTGCTGGGTGGCTGGGTACTTGGTAGCTGGGGAAGCTGTGTGGGTGGCTGGTTGCTGGGTAGCTGGGTAGTGGGTGGCTGGGTGCTGGTACTGGTTCGCTGGGTGCTGAGGGCACTGAGGGTTGAGTACCTGGGTGCTCAGTACTGGGTGCTGAGTAGGTGAGTGCTGGCTGGGTACTGGGGGTTGGGGTGCTGTGTACCTGGGTGCTGAGGGCTGAGAACCTGGGTGGCTGGGTAATGGGTGCTGGGTGCTGAGTAGCTGGGTGCCGGGTGGCTGGGTGCCGGGCCGGATTCGAGCCCCAGTCCCCCTCCCTCCCCGCCCTCCCCTAGGCCCCTTGCCTGTCCGTGTGTCCGTCTGTCCGTCTCTCTCTCAGTTGTCCCTGTGTCCACCCGTCTGTCTGTCTGCCTCGGTTTCCCTGCCCATCCGTCTGTCTGTCTGTCTGTCCCCAGGACTGGGACCCTGTGCGCCTGTCGCTCTGTGCGTCCGTCCATCTGTCTACGTTCATTGGTCCCTGTCTGTCCGTCCATCCGTCTGTCTCCTTGTCTGTCTGTCCGTCTGCCCATCTGTCTGTCCATCTGTCTCTCGCTTGCATGTCTGTCTGTCCATCTGTCTCCCTGTTCGTCCATCTGTCCGTCTGTCTGTCCATCCGTCATGTCTGCCGTCCAACTGTCTCTGTGTCTGTCACACTGCTTGTGTGTCCGTCTGTGTGTCCGTCTGGTCTGTCTGTCCGTCTGTCTGTCCATCTGTCTCTCTCCCTGTCTCCCTATTTGTCCATCTGTTCCTCCCTGTTCGTCCGTCTGTGTCTCTGTCTTTCCATCTGTGTCTTTTTGTCCATCTGTCTGTCCATCTGTCCGTCTGTCAGTCTCCCTGTCCATCCGTCCATCTATGTCTGTCTGTCCATTTGTCCGTCTCCCTGTCTGTCTTTCCATCTGTCCGTCCATCCGGACTGTCTCCTTGTCTGTCTGTCTGTCTGTCTGTCTGTCTGTCTCCCTGTCTGTCTATCTCCCTGTCCATCTGTCTGTGTCTCTCTAGCTGCCTGACTGTCCCACAGCGGTCTAACCGTCTGTCTGTCTGTTTGTCTGTCTGTGTTAGTGCCTGTTCCTCTCTGTGTGTCTCCCTCCCTGTCTCTGTGTCCACCCGTCTGTCCGTCTCTCCCTTCCCCTGTGGGCAGCCGAAGCGAAAGACAGTGAGCCAGGCCCTGCGGCCCAGAGAGTGACCAAGCACCCAGCACCCCTCACGGAGGCACGGGAGGAGGACTGAGCGCCTAGCACACACACAGGAGGACTGAGCACCCAGCACCTCGTGTGGAGGAACGGGAGGAGAACTGAGCGCCCAGCGCCCTCCTGTGGATTCATGGGAGGAGGGACTGAGCATGCAGGCCCTCGTGTGGGACACAGGACTAACTGCCCAGCACCCACATGAGAAGACTGAGCACCCAGCACTTTGTGTGGGAGGCACGGGAGGACTGAGCACCCAGCACCTCATATGCAGACACCGGGGGAGGACTGAGCACCCAGCACTAACAAAGGAAGACTGAGCACCCAGCACCTTGTGTGGAGACGCCAGGGGGGACTGAGCACCCAGAATCTTGTGTGGAGATGCCGGGGGAGGACTGAGCACCCAGCACCCACACAGGAGGACTCAGTACCCTAACCCTGGGTACGTGTGTTGCATGCGGGGGGGGGGGGCTGGGGTGACCCGGGCGGCGCCATGAACAGGGCCCAGGCTGCAGGCTCAGCTCCACCACGGGCCATGGCTCCACCTCCTCCCTCCTCCACCTCCTCCTCCTCCTCCTCCTCCTCCTCCTCCTCCTCCTCCTCCTCCTCTCCCTCCTCCTCCTCCTCCCAGCCCTACCTGCCTCAGTGTCTGTACCTTTTGGCTGGTTTCACTCAGATTATGGCCAGAGAATGGCTGAAGAAAATAACAGGAAGGAAGAAAGGAAATTGTATGGTGATTCAGCAGTTCTTTGAGGGAAATGTTTACCTTTATTCACAAACAGTGTATGTGTTGGTAGTTTTCCTATTGCCTGAGAAAGAGAGTGTTGATTCTAAATGTTAGTTTTTAACATGAGAATCTTAAGCATTATATGTCATAACTCTAAAAAATGTTAGGTGTTTCAGAATCTTTCAAAAATATTTATTGTCTTTTTTCTCCTTTATTGTCAAAGTGAAGTACAGAGGGGTTACAATTTCATATATAATGCAGTGAGTACATTTCTTGTCCAACATGTTAACTCCTCCTCCCCTCCACATGCCTACCTCTTCCCTCCTGCTTCCCCTTCCACCCACGAGTTGTATGGTTGGTTTACACCAAATGGTTTTGTGAGTATTGTGTTTGGAGTTGTTTGTATTTTTATCCTTTGTCTATTGATTTTGATATTTACTTTCTCTTCCCTAGCTCTAATACACGTATATACAGTATCCAGGGTGCTCAGATGAGATACAGTGATAGTGGGGGTAAAACCACAGGAAAGGGAATACGAGAGAAATAAAAAGGGTACGGATTCATATCGCATGTTGAAAATAATTACAATAATGATATACCACTTGTTTCCATAACATGGAGCTCATTTCACTTAGCATCATCTAAGTGTCCATAAGGGCATAGCTATTGGGCTATTATGACTTCGGCTTTGACTAGCCTAAACATGTACTAATATTCCAAAAACATGTACTAATTATTCCAAGCACCCAGCACCCCTCACGGAGGCACGGGAGGAGGACTGAGCGCCTAGCACACACACAGGAGGGACTGAGCACCCAGCACCTCGTGTGGAGGAACGGGAGGAGAACTGAGCGCCCAGCGCCTCCTGTGGATTCATGGGAGGAGGACTGAGCACCCAGGCCCTCGTGTGGGACACAGGACCTAACTGCCCAGCACCCACATGAGAAGACTGAGCACCCAGCACTTTGTGTGGAGGCACGGGAGGACTGAGCACCCAGCACCTCGTATGCAGACACCGGGGGAGGACTGAGCACCCAGCACTAACAAAGGAAGACTGAGCACCCAGCACCTTGTGTGGAGGACGCCAGGGGGGACTGAGCACCCAGCATCTTGTGTGGAGATGCCGGGGGAGGACTAAGCACCCAGCACCCACGCAGGAGGACTCAGTACCCTAACCCTGGGTACGTGTGTGCATGCGGGGGGGGGAGGGCTGGGGTGACCCCGGCGGCGCCATGATCAGGGCCCAGGCTGCAGGCTCAGCTCCAGCACGGGCAATGGCTCCGCCGCCTCCTCCTCCTCCTCCTCCTCCTCCTCCTCCTCCTCCCAGCGGAGGACAGGGGGAGGTGCACGGCTGTCCGGCTGTCCGTGTGTCCATCCGCCCATCTCTTTGTCTGTCCATCTGTCTCCCTCTGTGTCTGTCCGTCCATCCATTTGTCCAGTGTCCTTCTGTCTCCAGGTCTGTCTGCCCGTCTGCTCATCTGTCCATCTGCCATCCATCCGTCCGTCTGTCTGTCTCCCTGTTTCTCCGTCTGTCTGTCTGACCCTCTGCTCAGTGTGTTTGTCCGTCTGTCCTCAGGTCCATCTGTCCATGACTGTCTGTCTCCCTGGTGTGTCTCACTGTGTGCTCATCTGTCTGTCCGTCTCCCTCTCTTGTCTATCTGTCTCCATGATGTCCATCTGTCCATCCGTCCATCTGTGTCTTTTTGTCATCTGTCTGTCTCCAGTTCTGTCTGTCTGTCTCCCTGTCCACCTGTCTGTCTGTCCTGCTCATCTGTGTCCCTGTCTGTCTGTCTGTCCATCTGTCTGCTGTGTGTCTGTCTATCCGTCTCCCTGTCTGTCTGTCTCCATGTCTGTTTGTCCATCTGTCTGCCTGTCTCTTGTCCATGCCTGTTTGTCTGTCTCCAGGTCTGTCCATCTGTCTCCCAGTCTGTCTGTCTGTCTGTTCATCTGTCCGTCCATCTCCCTGTCTCCCTGTCTGTCCGTCCGTCTGTCTTCATGTCTGTCCGTGTCTCGATTCCCATCGCAGTCTGTCTGTCACCGCCCAAGCCCCAGCCCCCCATGTCCCTCTGTCCCTCCGTCCGTCTGTCTGTCCATCTTCACCAGTCAACTTGTCGCTGACACAGGGAAACGCGGGCGCTCAGGAGCCTGCAGGGCAGACGGACGGACGGGTGGATGTGGGCTCGAATCCCGGGCCTCCCGCATGGCCCACAATGTGTTGCGTTCCCCCCCCCCACCCTGGGGGCCCCGGGTTCAGATTCCTGCTCACCTCTGACAGCCCCAGCCCAGGCCCAGCGACCCCAGTGCTGCCGAAGCAGCAGGGTGCAGCATGGCTGGCCCGGCGGGGACCCTTGAAACCTCCGACCGTGTGGGTGTGCACACACTCGGGGAGGAAGGGATGGAGGGGGAGGGGTCACATGAAGTGGGGAGGGAGGGACACGTGACCCTCAGCTCCTTGCCCCAGCCCTCCCCACACGACTCCACCTGCAAAGGCTCCCCCCCATGTGAGGCCTCTGAGGACACTTTAAATCGCCACCTATCCACCCACAGGCCCAGAATGGTCTTGGGGACACTTGAAACCACCCCCCCACCCAGATCCCCATTCCCCCGGGGACACTTGAAACCGCCGTGGGGACACTCAAAACTGCCCTACATCCACTCACAGGCCCAAGGTTTTCGTGGGGACACTGGATACCGCCCTCCATCGATGCACACGCCGAGGGTTGCCTGGAGACACTTGAAACCACCCCCTAAAGAACTGCCCCCATCATGGGACACTTGAAACTGACCTCACCCAGACGCCCTCCCCTTGGGGCACTTGAAACCGCCCTCCATCCACCCACAGGCCCAGGGTTGCCTTGGCGTCGCTTAAAACCGCCCCCTACAGAACCACTCCAACCCGGGGACACTTGAAACCGCCCTCCATCCACCCACAGGCCAAGTGGTCCTGGTTACACTTGAAACCACCCCCCCCAGAGCCCCTCCCATTGGGATACTAGAAAACACCCTTGGGACACTTGAAACCGCCCTGGGTTACACTTGAAACCACCCACCACAGACCCCTCCCCACCCTGGAGACACTTGAAACGAATCGCCCCAGACCCCTTCCCCCGGGAACACTTGAAACCGCCCTCCATCCACCCACAGGCCCAAAATGGCCTGGGGACACTTGAAACCACCCCCCACCCAGAATCTCTACTCCTGGGACACCTGAAACCTCCCTGGGGACAGTTGAAACCGCCCTCTGCTCCCCAAACTCCACCGTGTGCTCCAGGAGCCCTAGGTCAGGGTGCGGGCTTCCCTGGCCCGGATGCACAGGCCCGGGTGAGGCCCGGGTTCGAGGCTGGGCAGGGCGTAGGTGTTGTCTGAGCCTCCCAAGACCTCAATGTGGGGGGAGACTCGCCATGGGGCAGGGGTAAAACTGAGGCACGGGGCGGTTCCAGGAGCACTCACCGGGGAGTCCTGGGAGACCAGCTTGGCCACCATGCTAAAAGACAGAGCACAGGCCTCAGTCAGCACTGAACTGCGGGGCAGGGTGCTGGACCGTGTACTTCTGGTGATGTGCTTAGTACTCCCACGTGCTGTGTGGAGTACTCCCCAGTGCTGGGCTGAGTACTCCCATTTCACACTAATCCTGAAACCCACCTCTCCCAACCAATACTGGACTGAGTAGTCCAGGGTGCTACAACCAGTACTCCCTGGTGCTGGACTGAGTACTTCCGGGTGCTTCACTGAGTACTCCCATCCCCTCCCCGGTGCTGGACTGAGTACTCCCATCCCACACCAATCCGGAACCCCACCCCCTCCTGAACGTTGCTGGACTAAATACTCCCCGCCAGTGCTGGACCGAGTACTCCCGGGTGTTGCACTGAGTACTCCCATGCACAGGGCAAGCTGGTACCGGAAGTTGTGCTTGCTCCACTGCCTCCAGGTCCTGTGTGGCTCCCACCATACCTGCCAGCCCGGGGCCGCAGCAATGCTCACGTTTCACAGGGGGGTCAAAGTGTTCTGAAAACTGCCACAGATGAATGGAGGGACACCGGGGTGGGGTGGGGGGGGCTCGAAACTGCCCTCGGTGGTGCAAGGAATACTTGAAAACTGCCCTTGTGGGTCTTGGGGGGACACTCAAAACTGCCCTGGATGCTCATTGGGACAGTGGAAACCGCCTTCCATCCACCAAGGTGCTCGTGTGGACACTTGAAACCGCCCTCAGCGGTCTCGGGGACACTTAAAACGCCCTGGATGGTCCTGGGAAAACTTGAAGCTGCTTTTGGGGGTCATGGGGAACCCTTGAAATCGCCCTAGGTGGTCTTGGGATACCTGAAACTGCCCTCCATGCACCAAAGTGCTCGTGGGGATACTTGAAACCACTCTCGGTGGTCTCGAGGACACAAATCCGCCCTCGGTGTTCTTGGGGGACACTTTAAACTGCCCTTTGGTGGTCTCTGGGATACTTGAAACCGCCCTGGGTGGTCCAGGGGGTACTGGAAACCACCCTCACCAATTTCACGGGCATAGAGCCAGGCGTCCAGGAAGTGGACGGGGCCAGCGGGGCTCGAGCCGGTGACCAGGGCGTAGGTCTGGGCCAGAGGCCAGCAAGATCGGGGAGGATGCAGCCCACCTGGAGGCCGGACTGGCACATGTCGGCCAGCACTCATGGTACAGGCCGTCCAAGGGAGTGGTGGGCATTAGAAACTCACAATGGCCGAAGGGGGTGACATTAGAAACCGACAGTGGCCAACAGAGGTGCATTACAAAACTGACAATGCCAAAGAGAGGCGTTAGAAACTGACAATGGCGGGATGAGCGGGAACAATAGAAACCGACAATGGTGGGGAGGGGGCATTGAAACCGGCAGGGGTGGCCCCACCTGGAGTCAGGATCCTGAAGGATACTGTGTCCCCTGCGGTGCCTGCGGCCCCAGTGCCCATGAGCAGTTCAGGGCCTGGGCCTCGAAGACATAACACACAAGGCCTGGGGAAACGACATGGCGGGGGGGGTGGAGGGTGGAGGGCCTGTGGGGAGACTTACCCCTGACCCTTCAACCCCACGACCTCTGACCCTTCAACCCAAACCCCTGACCCTTCAACCCCTGTCCCCTGACCGTCAACCCATGACCCCTGACCAGTTCAACCCCATGATTCCTGAACTTTCAACCAATGACCCCTGACCTTCAACATATGACCTGTGACCCCTGACCCTCGATCCCCCCCCCCCCTACCCGGAACCTCAGGACCTCACCCGGGTTTGTGAACCCCAGCCTTTGGTCAGGGGCCTCCTGGCCACAGTGAGTGTAACCTCGAACTCGACTCCCTGGTACCACAGGAGATCCCAGAATTCGCAGCTACATTGTCCGACGGGGACCTTGGAGAGCGGGGGGGTCGGTGCCTTGACATAAACCGGAACACCTGGGAGATCCATTCGTCCATCCATGCCTCAACTTAGCCCCCGGAACACCAGGGAATGTGGGCCAGCCCACCCCTGCCTCAGTTTACCCACCGCCCCCACCATTGGCCTCCCAGGGTGGGGGCCTGGTGTCTCCGTCGTGCCTCGATTGCCCCAACTGTCCAGCAGTGTGACCGACCCCTTGTTCGGGGTTCACAACGATGCACCGGGCCTCTGTGGTGGTGGCCACACAGTGCAAGCTTAGCCTGTGGCTCCTGGAGTCGAAGGTCAGGCCCAGGTCAGGTACAGGGTCAGGGGTTGCAGGGCCCAAGGTTGGGGGGGGTCTCAGGGTCAGGAGGGCGCGGGGAAGCTTCCAGAAGATGGTGTGGGAGTCTCTGGTTGGGTTGGGGGGGTCACGAGGAACAAAGGTGAGAAGTCAGGATCATCCATACAAGGGTACTGTGTTCGAATCCTCCCCTTGGGCTGATGGAGGAACCAGAAAGGAGGTGAGTTACCCGGATGAGCTTCAGCCATGAGGACGAGGAGGAGGAGGAGGAGGGGGAGGAAGATGGAGGCTGCAGACCAGGGGAGGATCAGGGCAGGAGGCCTGGACCTGGAGAGCACTGTGGAGACAGCAATGGGATGGGTGGGTGGGTGGTGGGTGGATGATTGGGTGGATGGGTGGAAGAGTGGGTGGATTGATCGGTGGGGGGTGGATGGGTGGGTGGATCTATGGGTGGGTGGATGGGTGGATGGGTGGGTGGATGAATGATGGGTGGGTGGATGAATGATGGGTGGGTAGATGGGTGGGTGGATGGTTGGTGGGTGGGTGGATGGATGGGTGGGTGGGTGGATGAGTGGGTGGATGTAGGGTGGGTGGGTGGATAATTGGTGGGTGGGTGGGTGGGGGATGGGTGCTTGATCTCATCCCTCTCTCCTTCCCCCTCCCTCTCCTCCCTGGTGGCCCCTGGGGCTTTCACACTCACTGCCAGGCATTGGCACATCGGGTCCGGTGTGGGGAAGCCAGGGTGCCCGTCTTGGTTCCGGGGTTTGGGCTGTCAGGTGTGGACCCCCGGGTGGGTGTCCTGGGGAGCTTGGGGCGGCTGGGGCCCTGACGTTTCTGGGCTCCGGACGGGGAGTGGATGCCGCTTCCCCTTTCTCGCTTCTCCTGGGGGTTTCCTGGCTCCTGGGCATCTTATTCTCCTTTCTCGGGGATGGGGAAGCCAAGGCGGCACCCGGTGAGGACAGGCCTTGGGGCCTCGGGGTGCGGGGTGCCATGCACAGACAGACGGACAGACTGACAGACCTGAGTCTCCTGGGTGGTGGTGCTGGGTGCTGAGTCCTCCTGGGTGGTGGTATTGTGTGCTGAGGCCTCCTGGGTGGTGGTATTGAGTGCTGAGTCCTCCTTGGGTGGTGGTGCTGGGTGCTGAATCCTCCTTTGGTGGAGCTGGTGCGTCTCCCAGACAGAGAGACACAGTCCAGTCGGAGGAATGGAGGGGCGGCAGAGGGACGGACATGTGGATTGGGAGACGGAAAAGGAGGGACGGGCGGACACACAGACGGAGAGAGGCGCAGACACACAGACAGACGGACAGACAGGACAACATAGAGACAGACAGGGAGACAGACAGATGCACAAGAGATGGACAGACAGATGGACAGGGAGACAGACACATAGACAGACAGATGGATGGACAGATGCAGGGGGCCCTGCACCCCGGGCGCTCTCCTGACCAGCAGGAGAGGCAAGGAGGCGCGCCCCTCCCGCCGAGGGTGAACCCAGAATAGGTAATAAGCAGCAAGTCGTCCGCACGCAGCCCAACCAACCTTTATGCCACAGTTAGATGGTCAGTCGACTTGGGCAGAGGTTCAAGACCGCTCTCTGTTTATTGGCGCGAACCCCATCTTAAGTATGGGCAATGGCAGCAGGAAGAGGAGGGGTGTAACATACCTAGTCAGGGGCTACGATTGGCGGTCGGAGCTGTCCGTCAAGGGTGGAAGGCCATGGGACCTCCCTAAGGGGCGGCCTGAGTCTATGTCACTACCAGCAGGACCACCCCAGGTTACTGCCTAGAGCTGCCTTCCAGTTCCGGACCCCGAAGGCAGGCGGGGTTAGCCAGGATCCCTCTCCCGGAGGCGGTGCAACAGTCACACAACTCCAGGGCGTGCACAGTCGGGGCCAGGCGGTGCGCCCCACATCTCCTCCTTTTCTGTTTAATAAGCTGGTGGATGTCCTACTCGAGAAAGCGCCTGTCTTAGGTCGTCCCCCTGAAGGATCTTACCTGTCATTGGCTGCCATCCTAGCTCGTCGGCCACCCTGCCTATGAGGCTTGCCAGCCCCAGCAAAGGAACAAGGCGGGAGGAGAGGGGTCTGTGCTCAAGAGGAGGCCCTGCTATTTCTGCCTCACGCCTGTGCACTCTGGTAGGCTGCACATCCTGGAAGGGGCATGACCAATTTCATAGGGTCCCAAATGGCTAAAGGCAGCATAATGCTGCCAAACCACCATTGACTGGACAGCTCTGCTCATTGCTTAAGAACTAGGGGAAGCCTATTTGCCCTAGCATGGTCAGGTGTAAATACAGAGGCTATATAAGCACAGAGGCAAATGCAAACACAGGTCATGGGGGTCTCTCCCACGAGGAGGAGAGGGTAGGGGAGCCACCAGCATTCCTTCCAGAGGGGACCAGCCAACACAGCAAGCCTGCAGCTCCCAATGAACAGTACCCACCTTTGCTCCCTGTTGATCTTGCTAGCACCTGGCACTGGACCGTACATGGGGGGAATGGAGTGGATCGGGTGAGAGAACAGAAACACTTATTTCCTTGAAGCTTAAGAACATAATGGGAGGGCTGAAAGTGAGGAAGTGGGTGGATGGACCTTGAATAAACATTCAGAACCATCTAGTTCTCCTTTCTGTTACAACCTAAAGCCTGGCAAGACCAGAGATCTGTCACACAACTCTCCTCTATCTTATTGGCACCAAAAGGGTCCGAGGACATGTTAGATTGTTGCAGAGCCATAAATGAAGTACTCATTTTCAATACTTGATGCACTTAGGGTACATTTGAAACCCATTTCCCTCTTCTACCTTTACGCTTCTATCTCCCTAACACACCTAAGCCAAGTTTATCATCCAATTGAGGAGGAAGAGAGCAGAGGAGGAGGAGAGCAGAGGAGGAAGAGAGCAAAGGAGGCGGAGAGCAGAGGAGGAGGAGAGCAGAGGAGAGCAGAGGAGCTCAGAGGAGTGCAGAGGAGAGCACTATTTATTTTTGTTTGTTTTGCTCCCAGCTGGGAGGAGAGCCACAGGCTGAGGATGGTCCTTGCCTGCGGGTCCCCATGCTGAGCCCCATACAGGTCCCTCACCGCCGCTGCCTGGCACCTACTCTGCCAACTACTTGTGCAGCCGCCAGGACTGAACTTTGGAGGACTTGTCGCTACTCCTCTGGCCAGTTGTCTTGGCAGGAGGTAGAAGGTGGCCAGAGGACCCCCCCCCTTACCATGCTGGTGAAGAAGCCTGTGGGGAAGGGAGCAGGGTGAAAGGCTGGATCTGAAGAACCAGCCCTTCCAGGCAGCATTGCACCTGTGCCATGCCCCCGTGCACCACCCTGGCCACCCTCCTCTCCGGGGTGGCCATGATTTCGTGTCTGTAACTTGGGGTGAAAACCAACGACCTTCAGGCAAGGATCCTCACCCTGGAATCTGCTAAAAGGGCACCCTCCGTTCCCTGCTGCCGGAGAAGGCAGATCAGCTGAAGACCATAGTCAGGTGTGTGAGGCTGGGCCTTGCTCGAGGGGGAGTTGCATGTGGATAGAATTTTGCACAGGTTCAGTCAGTCTACGGATCCACCCTTACTGGTTATACAGTTGATTTGGGATGTGTGAGCCTCTGTGGTATCTATTTATTCAAGTCCCTTCCTTGGTTTCTCTCCAAGTCTGTGTGGAGGATCTTCCCTCTGTCTTCCTTAAGGATTGCATGTTGCAATGGCAGTAGGGGCTTTGCCCGGCTGTTTAGTTTTGTGGAGTCTGGGCTGTCAGCATTCTCAGTTGTATGGAGAATATTCATTGTAATGCTCACATCTGTTTTTCATTTGATAAGGTTAGGCCTTATCAATAGAGAATGGTAAGCACTCTTAAAAGTGAAATAAGCCCATAGATTTAAAAATTCATTTAACTCGGAATTCTTTTCATATTAAAGGTTTTAAAAATTGGGAAAAAAAAGTTTTCCTTTGTTTTTTTGGAGGGGGAGAGTTAACAGAGGTTGTGCTCAGATATTGATGAATGGAGAATTGAAAGGGATTCCTTTAAAGATGACTTAGACTCCAGTAGGGAGAGGGTAGTTTTTCTGCCAGTGGAGAGATGCAGTAGTTGCAGCCCGAATGTGATAAAGTATGTCTACAACATTGGCTGTTATTGATAGGACACACATTGCCATGAGCTGCATTGTTAGTGCCGGAGTTTTGCCTTGACTGTGCAGGGAGAGGGTGTGTTAGGTCCTCTCCCTGAGGGCTATATGCAGATGTCCCCACCTAATTAAGTCTCCACCCAGTTACCTGGGTAACCTGCAGACCTGGAGGCAGTTACCTTTCCCTGAGGTCACCTCATAATCCACCGGGCACACCCCTTGCCCCTGCCCTAGATAAAGCAGGGCTGGGTGGGGGTCGCGCTCTCTCTCTCTCCCCCCCTCTCTCTCCCTTCTCTCTGGCCATGGATCATCTTGGCCACAGGCCAGCAGTTTGGTAATAAACTTTTCTCTCCTGCCTGAATACCGCGTGGCGTTCTCCTTTACCGGCTACCTACTTTAAAAACCTAACAGGGTGGTTGATAGTTGAATAATGAAGAAAGGTATTACCCAAATCTTTCAATCTATGTCAATGTTAAATTGATTTTTAAATTAAAACAAAATTATGTCTTGAGTACTGTTAGCATTGGCTAAGATCCATGCACTTACATAAATGCTGTTTGTGCAGGCTATCAAACATTATTAACAGCCACAGAGGAGAGTCCCTGAAGGAACTCACAGAACTGGGATACTACTGCTAGCTCTTAATATATCTTCTTTTCCTACAGGAATCCTACGAACACATGGCTAAACTGAGAATCACAAGAGAAACACCTTCTGAGTGCAACTGTCCAGCAGGTAGAAATGAAACTTAACTAGGTTCCATCTAGAGGAGAGCATTTGCAAACAAAAGATCATATGCTGTCAGGTCTACCTGTAACAGTAACAGAGAAAGAATGCAGACCCAACTTGCTTTAAGAAAATCAACATGTCTCCCTTTGACAGATGGTGAGTAAAGCCACAAATATTATTTTAAGCAGCATACCAGTGTCTGTGAGGGGAAAAAAAAGAGCTAATCACCATGAAAATATTGGCAAGGGGATATACAAATTTCTTAGTATCCCGGATTGAAAAGTCATCTTCAATTTTATTAAATAACTTCAGTGTCGTGGTGAACATGGTCTGAATAGCTGTGAAGCCCTGGTGTCTAATGTTATATTAGTGCAGAGTTTTTGTGGTTATTATATTCGCAAGTGATCTGACCTGTAGGTAAAAATGAAGACTAAAGGAAATTAGTTCTTTATTTTGTTCTCAGTACCTTGCCAGAAATATTCTTCCATGTTGTCCATTTTTCTGTGTAGTTATAAGAAACCATAGTGACAGTGTGTATTAGAAGGATAGAGACGAAAGGGTAGTGAATGAGCACCCCCACCCCCCACCCCGGAATCATTAAATCTTCATTCAGAGACTTCTGAGCCTTGGTTGTTGTCTGTAGACCTAACAATTTAAAAAGCTCTTGGAATATGGCCAGGGGAAGGCATTTAGTGGATCCAATGTTATATAAGCATCAAAACTCCCATGAATCTCAAGAAGTTCTTTAGATAAACATGGTGAATGTATTTATGAACATTCTAGTTTCTTTCATCCTTATGCATGGAAAATGAGTCTTTTTCTCTCATATGGAAGAGCTCATTTCAATGTAGTCATGTGCTTCTTATGACACTTCAACCCAAGACAGGTCACAAATATAACAGTGGACCCCTAAGATTGTGTAACCTAGTGATGTCATAGCCAGCTTAGTTTGTGTGAGTGAGCTGTGTGATGTTTGCTCAGCAGAGGGATGGCAACAGCACAGCCCTTAGAATACGCCCCAGTTATGATTAAGCTGCAGGTGACTGTGAAAAACTTTGCGGCTGCTGTTCACTGCTGGCTCACGCCTGTAATCCTGGCTACTCAGTAGGTGGAGATCTGAGAATTGCAGTTCAAAGCCAGCCTAGTCAGCAAAGTCTATGAGACTCTTATCTCCAACAAACTAAGAAAAAGCTGGAAAAGGCACTGTGGCTCAAGTGGAAAAACGCTAGCCTTGAGCACAGAGAGGCTCAGGGATAGCACCCAAGACCCTGAGTCCAAGCCCCGGGACTGGGGATAAAAAGGACTACTGCCTGTAATTTCTTATAGTTTGCGGTTGGTTTTTTGTCTCATGATAACTAGTTCAGGCACAGTTTAGACTTTTCCAATTTTCAGGTTATACAGCATAAAAGCTTTTAGTATTTGTATTTAGTATTTGTATTTGACCATATATTATTTTTTCAGTGAAGGCTTTTGATGAGAAGACAAAGCGTGGATGTTTTGACATTGTGTGTTTCATCCTGAGTAGTTGAGAAAGACCTCAGAAGTAAGATATTCAAGGGAAGACTTTTCCAGACAGGAATGAAATCACAGCTGCCCCTGCCCCATAGAGATGATGTTTAATTTCCCGACAGTGGGTAGGGTAGGTATAGGACTTCACAAATCACACCTGGCAGGAAAGAGCATCTTTTGAATATACAAAAAAATCCAGTACACGGGCTGTGTGTATGTGGGGAGCTTAAATTTAATTTGGAGATTCATAACAAACTTGGTAAAATGTTGAAAAGTGACCACACTGAGTTCTATTTCCAGAGGAGATACTATTGTTTTTATGATGCTTCATGTAGGCCAGTGATTGAACTCTTGTCATCTGGGAGAAAGCTATTATCCTTAAGAGTTTGCTGTATATTCCCTGGGATGATTATTACAGACTTTGTTTTTCCATCTTGCTTTTTTTGGGGTCAGTCCTGGGCCTTGGACTCAGGGCCTGAGCAGTGTCCCTGGCTTCTTCCCGCTCAATGCTAGAACTCTGCCACCTGAGCCACAGCGCCCCTTCTGGCCATTTTCCATATATGTGGTGCTGGGGAATCGAACAGAGAGCTTCTTGCCACTAGGCCATATTCCCAGCCCCTGTTTTTTCCATCTTAATGTGATAAATGAATAATAAACAGCAATTCTCTTGGGTTGTTGTTTATTGGTTGCTCTATCACCTGCTTTCCTTCTTGCCACCACTAGAACTCTGCATTACATCAGTTTTTACCTGGCTCCTTGGGAGGGAACTCTGAAGGGGCACATTCAAACACACAGAACCAGATGGGGTTTTTGGTGAGTTACAGAAATAAACTCAGTTCTGCTTGTCCAATAACAAGACATCACCCAAACGCAGGCTTTGTGTTAAAAGATTCTGGAGAAAACCAGCTGATGCAGGATTATCTTAGGGAATGAGCTGGCTGGCCAAAAGGGCTTAGAAAGAAGATATGGCACTTCCCACCTGATTTGGCTGGAACCTCTGTTCGCCATGTGTGACTAAGACTTGTCACCCAGACATCTGTTTGCAGGACAGGAGTGAGACAAGTGTGACCTCAACTCAGTTCCTGTGGACACATGCCCATCCATTGAAGTTGACACTCTTGATGACAGGCTGAGTCTCAGAGCCAAGGGTCGGTAGCAAAGAAGCAAATTTGTGTTGTTTGTACTCACTGATGGCTTCTGCTAGAACTCAGGTCTTACTGGGGTTTTCCAGGTAGCCTCTGTGGGAAGGCTTTGAGGACGATTTATTGAATGGCTTCTCACAGTAGGAGAGGCTCTTTGTGATTTACTTTCTATAACTAGGACAGTTTTAAGTGCTAGCAATCTTAGGATTTGTCCCCTGGGCAGAGGGACTCCAGAGCTAGAAGCCTCATAAGGAATCCAGAATGAGCTGGATATGTCTAGACTGCAATCTTAGATCTGATACTAATAATGGTGTGACTGTGATCAAATGAAATGCACTTCATTTTTTCACCAGGAAAAAAAAGAGTAGAAATTCCTTCTCCATTGTACGATTTATGGTAAATTGTTTGGCATATTAGTGTTTAGAGCTTAAATAATACTTCTGTTTTTTTTGTGTTGGTTTTTTTTTTGTAAGTTTCTCAGAAAGACTAGGCAAATTCTCTTACCACTAAAGCTGCACCCACAGTTCATTAGTCTTTTTCTTACATTCCTTCCTCTGCTCCACAGAGGAACAAGTGGGAAATGTTGCAAAAGTTGCTCAGGAACCTAAAGCTAATGTACATGGCGGTTAGTTAAACATCTGTAGGTCATTTATAAAGATAATCTTGCCTGTCAGTATCTCTTGTTGTTGTAGCAGTGGAATTTGGGGTTTTCATGATACCTAGTTTTGTCTCCAAAGTGTTCACCAAAATGACAGGGGAAACAGACCATTAGACCGAAGCATACCAGGTAGAAAGACTTGGATTTATTGGGCATGGACTTAGTAAAGAGTGTCTTTACAGCTTCAATATGAGATGTTTACCAAATGAGTGTCTTCTCCATCTGACTCGTAGACCTATTCAAATCAGATTTATTTATACAGTGATATTTATAACATAAAATTGGACAGTCATTATTATATCATCTTTGTCCTCAGTAGAAAGGCATATTTACCTTTTTGTAAGATCAAGAGACGCTCTAGAAAACCAAAAGAAAATTTTCTTTTAAGAACCCCAAATAATTCATCAAAGCTATGTTTAGCAGACTTGCGTTAGCAATGGCAGAAACAAGGAAATAACAGCTGCTATTTGTGGCTTGATCCCTGTCATACCTGACTGTCTCTAAGAGAGTAACTTGGCTCATCACTATGGCTACAGAATTCTACTTCAGGTTGTGTTCTTTGGATCTTCCATGAAGTATGCATAAAGCAGGCATATTTACAGAAAGGTTTCTCTGTCCAGCCAATGAAGAACGATGGGAATGGATACACCATTCAAGTGATAAGAACTCATTCATCAGTACCATTGGCCTCCTCAGCCTATTAGGTGTTGAAAAGATATGTCCCAGCCATCCCAGAGGACCATGCAGAGATCATCACAGACAGGAGAAGAAGGTTCAAAAGGAGGTTTATTAGTGGGGCCATAGTTCCCATGGGAGAGGGAGCTACATGGTGTCTGCACCTTATCCAGGTGGCAGCTTCTCTCTCTGGGGGTAAAGGGGAAGTAGATAGGTAGTGAGTAGGAGTGGCTCATTAGGTATGGGTGGATCTGGGGGCTAGTGGGAGGAGCTGAGGACCTGAGGCTAAGGAAATGCAAACAGGTATAAGAACCTCTGTGGTGTCATCCATGAGAATAGGAAATGAAGAAAGCCACCTTGGCTTTTTCATTCACATGT
Organism: Perognathus longimembris pacificus; assembly: GCF_023159225.1. Taxonomy (NCBI): domain Eukaryota; kingdom Metazoa; phylum Chordata; class Mammalia; order Rodentia; family Heteromyidae; genus Perognathus; species Perognathus longimembris. The sequence continues at coordinate 5,767 of NW_025959355.1, read as the reverse complement.
TACACAATCTTGTGCAAATCATTTCCACATATGGCTTTTTACAAACTGGTCATATCATTGTACGTAAGAGACTGGGCAATAACAACTTAGCATCTTAGTCAATTCTCTACCTAGCATAAATTCTAAACAGTACCAGATTTTGGGATTTTTTTTTGGGGGGGGGGCAAATGAGGCAGACTTGCCCTGCATCCTCATGGAGTTTCTAGTTCCATGAAGATGACACCAAATGTTAATTTGAAAAGGACTTTCCATGTGGGATAAAGCAAAATCAAGATGGAGTACATTTTGGAGCTTATAACCTAAATCTATGAAATGTTTACAATATGGGAAGTTGTTAAATGGTTTGGTGGTAGAGAAAGAAAACTATACTTATGTTTCAGAAATTCATAATAGAAGAAAATATGGCTCCTGAGAAAATCTGTAGGAATGGATACAAAGTTTGTTGGTTGCCTTTTGAATTTCTAAGAATTGATGGATAGGTAGATAAAGGTACACTGGTAGCTGATCTGCTGATATTCCAAATGAAAGAAACATGATATTTTTTTTCTTGGTCATGGGGCTTGAACTCTGGGCCTGGGCTCTGTCCCTGTGCTCTTCAGCTCTACTCCCTGAGCCACTTTCTAAACATGATTTTTAATATAGAATGGACAGCCTGTTCTATATGATGGTAGTCTACTCTATTCTATGAATAGTGAGAATAAAGTTGAGACTTCTTGTGTGAGTGTTTAACAGCTACAGGTAAAAAGTGAGACTAGAAGCCATCTGGTGGTGGCTCAGTTATAATTCTAGCTTCTTAGGAGATTGCAATCTGAAGGTTTGGGATTCAAAGCCAGCCTAGGCAGGAACTTCCATGAGTCTCTCACCTTCAATAGCCACCAAAAAGCAAAGTAGAGCTGTGCTCAAGTGATAGAAAGCCAGCCTTGAGCGAAAAAGATAAGGGGCAATGCCCAGGCCCTGAGGTCAAGCCCTAGTATGAGCATAAACAGAAAGTAGATACTTCTTAAGGTATCCTCTATACTTATGAAATGACTATTTACAAAGTGGGAGTAAATGCCAACAAGCGCAAGTACCCCTCATTCCCAAGTGGAGCAGTACAGATCCTGGTGATGGATTGAGGAAGCCCCAGTATGGTGATGGACGTAATTGTTCATGCTTGCTTTGAGATAGAGCACTCTTCCCCCTGGTGTCAGAGCTTTGTGTTCCTTTGCTAATCCAGTTGACTTGAGCATATAAAACTCCATGTCTTGCTGTATACATTTTCAATGATACGGAGAACAGAAACAGTTTTACCTTAAGAAACTTGAATAAGCAACTTGAGATGGTGAATGTTATGGAAATGAAAATGGCAGATATTCTCCACTTCCTGTGACACAGAACAGGGCACAGTGATGAGGGTGCCCCCACGAATATCCCAGTAAGTCTTTCTCAGGCCTACTGAATCCAAAAGGCTGGACATGACATGCTCAGTGACTTTTCTGCTGAGAGTGGACAAGGACAAGTTTCCTTTTGAATGGGTGTTCTTGTTTCTTCTCTTTTGTCTGCCTTGTTTACAAATGAAGAAGCTAATTCTTCCAATTCTTGCTCTGTGATGCTTGGCTTGGAACTTGAGGCCTTTTCCTTGCTTCATTTAAGCCACTTCCTCCAGTTCCTTTTTTTTTTTTTTTTTTTTGGCTTTTGAGTTATCTTTGGATAGTCTTTTGGGCTGGCCAGCCCTCCCTTCCTCTATCTCTTCCACCTTTCTCCCTTTTCCTCTGCCCTTTTCACTCTTCTTCCCCTTTAACTCCTCCTCCCCTCCCTCCCCTGCTTTTCATTTGATCAGGTGGTCTCAAGACTGTGCTCCTCCCTACCTCTGTTCCCCAGTATCTGGGAAACAGAAGTGTGCCACGATGTCCGGCTTCCTTTCCCTTTCTCACTGTAGTAATTCCGTTGGTAATTATGTAAAAGGATACCAATACTACATGGAGTTTCATCACTGTAGCTTATTCGATGTGTAGGAGCAAGCATTCTTCAAGGCCACAGTCTGCTCTGCTTCTGATTGCTTTGTAAGGCTGTAAAATCAACTCTGTGACATGACCCAAATGGAAGCCATCCAAGACCTATCATGAAAAACTGCTTGGGTGCCCTCCTTACCACGTTAGAGACTCTCTGTGGTGGTTTGGTGGAAGTGGTGAATGTGAAAACTGTTTATGGATGACTGAGCTGCAGGCTGAAACCTGAAACCAGGATATGACTGGCTACACCTAGAAGCATTGCTACCTAACCTGGCTTGCCAAGATGGGTGAAGTTTGGTGGGGTGGTTTAAAGTGCCATGGAATTTCACAATGCCCCCAATCCCTCCCAATTTGTGTTAACAATGGTGATTCTTACGTGGAGATAGGAGGAACTGAGCTAAATAGGAGTTCACTGCTCCACCAGTTTCTTCCCAATTGAATTGCGAGCTATCCTTGTCTTCTTTGGTGATGGACAAAATCAGTAGAGAAAGCAAATAGTTTCTCCAACCCATCAGCTCTAAGATACCTGAAATGCAGTCAATGTTGCACTTGTGTATAATAGATACAGCCACAGCCATGAACTTTGGGCTAGTATTCCAACAGCTAGAATAAGTGGAATTAATACTGTCATTCAACTTACTGTGGAACTTCTTCCCCTCAAAATTTGGAATTTCTATGAGTACAGGATAATTTGGAATTGGCGATGACACTTCTGACGTCATTGCCTCCAGAGATGTCACTGCCTCTTCAGTTGAAGGCCTTATTCTCTTCATGAATGGTAGTTGAAATGTATTCATTTCCCTTCATAATGTGTTCCTTACATTGATCACTAGATTCATGCAGTTTTTGTTATAAGGGCATACTTATAGGCTTTGACACCTAAAATGTAAAAAAAAAATTATAATTTCAATTTATAGGCGTTCTGTTCTTCGTTATGGACATGAAGCTTTAATTCTTGTATTTAAATATATTCACACGTTATAAAATACAATGATCATATTTACTCTAATTGAGTTAATTGTATCAAGCTCTGGCTTGTACATTATGGTATAACTGGGAGTCAGAATATATGTCTAGATAGTCTTCTTTGTTATCGGTTCCTCTCGCCTCTTCTCCCACTTTTCTCACCTCTTTTCCTCCTCTTCCTTCTCCCTTTTCTTCCCAAAGAGCTCAGTGTTCCTCACTGAACGTGAGGAACCTATTCTTAATCTGTTCGCACTAGGAAGTTCGAGAAATGCACAATGTAACCCACTGTGATATCATACATCACAAACATCAACATCTCTCACCCCATCCGTCTGCCTTAAAGTCTGAGATTTTTTTAAGCTTTAAGTCATCCCAGTTTTTGACATGTTTCTGTGCATTTTTTCATTTTTCTTTGTGCTTTTATACTTTTTGTTGCCAGCACCAGGGCTTGTACTCAGGTCCCTGAGTGCTATCCCTTAGCCTTTGCACTCAAGGATAGTGGTCTACCACTTGAACCACAGCTCTGTTTCCTGATTTTTTGGTGATTAATTGTAGATAAGAGACTTTCTGGTGCATGCTTTCTTTGAACCTTGATTCTCAGAAATCATTCTCTTGAGGATTACAGACATGAGCCACTGGCACCTTGCTCCTTTGAGCTTTTATTCTTCACACATACGCACATAGAGTCTTGTCAACAAGTTGCTGCTGCCATTAACTTTTTAATATAGTTATTGTTAACACTAGAGTTTTGTTGAGCAGTTAATGTTTAGCTGGCCAAATAGTATCTGCAACATAACTTTCCCCCAAATTACAATGTCCCTTAGTATCTGAAGTGGGTTGGCTCTACAACCCATGTGGCTAATGAAGTTCTTTTGATATAAAAACAGTATAATACTTGCATATAAACTACAAACATCCTTCATATACTTTGTCTTCTCTAGATTGCTTACAGTAAGTAATATAATTGAAATAATGTGTAGCTAGATTTTATACCATGTTATAGGGCATTATGACAAGAAAACAGTGTGAATGTGTTTTAGTACAGATGCACTGCTTTTTCCCTTAAAGATGTACAATCTGTAATTGGTTGAATTTGCATATGCAGAGTATTTATTTGTGCATTATTTATAGAAACTATGGTGTAAGAAATTGGTCTTTGGTAAAATGATGATGGTTCTATGTTGAAACTGAAATGGACACCATGAGGAGACTGTGAGTTTTGTGTCTGCATTTAAATGACAGGCAAGATCTTGAGAAATTACTAATATTGTAGCCAATATTGACTGAGAAATCCAATGCATTTCACAGAGAGAGTGTAAATCTGGCCACATTGTAACGAGTACAACAGAAGGAAAATTGAAAGACTAACTTGTTCCCATTGAAATGAATGTCCACTGTCATCAGGTGTTTGAGCAGGGAGTTGTGGATAGCTCTTTGGCCAAGCAAAGCACATTTTATACGTGTCTGGTAGGACATGCAATAGAATGACACAGCAGCTCTACAAGCTATTGAGCTTTGGTGAGTGATTGTTTTCCCTTCCATATATCGTTTCAAACTATGGGCTTCAAGGAAGTCTGCAACATAAAAATGACTTTTTGTTTTGACAGACCTGGGGCTTGAACTCAGGGCCTGGGCACTGAGCTTTTGCTCAAGGCTGGCACTCAGCTCTACTCTGAACTATCTGTTGGTTGGAGCTAAGTGTCTTGTGGACTTTTCCTGCCCAGGCTTGCTTGTGATCCTCAGATCTCATTTCTGAGTAGCTAGCATTGTAGTCATAGGCCACCAGTACCTGACTTCCTGACTTTTTCTCCTCTGTCCTTTGTCCTCCTCCTCAGACCCCTTCCTTCCTTCCTCCTCCTTTTTTCATCTTTCTTCTTTTTTCCCCTTTTCTTCATTGCTTTGCTTTCTGAGAGAAGTCAATGATCAGCCAACCATGAAATGGGAAAGTGGACCAAATAAGGCTGGATAATTTATTTGAGCCAAACAGAGGTATTATAATCTATTAAAAATATTTAGCCAAACACACTGTATCTGTGACTTTATCTCCTAACCCTGCAGACTGTCTGGTAGTTGCCCAGGACCTGAGGCAGGAAGGCGGACCCGTGTGCCTGAACTTTCCAGTCATGTCTTTGCAACTGGTAGTTTTTAATAAAAGAAAAACTCTAACATTGTGAAATTACATCAGTGAAGAAACCATAGCTTTTTATGTTCTTGTATATGCTTTTCTTCTGTGCAACGTTATTCAATGCCCTAAATTTCAGCTAATTTTGAAATATTTTCTTGAATATTGAGATTAGTCTGGAAATCAGGCTAGGAATAAATGAAGTGCTGGTGTGGTAATAAAATTTATGTTACCATTTTATGAATATGAAAATGTCTAATTGTTATAACACAAGGTATCTTTGGATTAAGAAGTCTAGGACATTTTATTCTTTTACACCTTTTTTTTAAAGCAGGAAAACCTTTGCTTCTACCATCAGTCTTGAAGCAGAAATCCCAGAAAGAGAATTTTATAATCAGTCACAAAGAATTCCTACACGCTTCATGTATCCCTTCCTCATCATTTCCCATTTCTTAGGAGTCTCCACATTGTTTAATTGTAATCATGTGCAAACTAGCATTTTAAAGCTTCACACTGCTTTCACATTTATGGGATATGATGAGAAAATTAAGAATGGTTGAAACTTAAGAATAAATACAGGAAACTTAAGAGTAGATGTAGAAATGCGACTCCACCAGGCTTTCATGGAGCACACATTACTCAGTGGGCTTCATGTTGTGGCCATCCATATATAGAAGAACAAACTAGA
>NW_025959354.1:0-35826 GCF_023159225.1 Perognathus longimembris pacificus | reverse complement strand
GACACCTCCTTTTATTCACTCCAGCAAGGAATAGATCCACTTTAATTTTCTCAACAAGGAATGTATTTGACATTGCTCTCTAGAGCATGAAGAGGATGTGTCCCAAGTCTCCTGAGGGTTATTGTCATGGATTCCTGCTCTCTGCAGCAAGCTGAATGTTCTCTTAAGGATTGCTTATCATGGAATGAGATCCACGTGCTTCGGTTCTTCTTGGCACGGAATGCATATATTCCAACTCCCACAAGATGGCAAGCATTTCCTTGGGGTAAGCTTTTGTCATCATGAAACCATCTCCTTCCTGCATCTTCCTGCAGTATTGAATCTTTTCCCTCATGGCTCACAGCATGAAATGAATCTCTTCTGTCTCTTTGCTGCAAGGAATCTCTGTGCTCAAATTTATTTTCATGGTTTATGTCTACCTCATGTTTCTGCAGGAAGGAATGATGCTACAGTCGATTTGTACTCAGCATCATGGAATGTAGCATGTGCAACTCTACTCATAAGGTAAGTATCATGTCCAGCTTTCGTTTTGGTCGAAGCTGTCTACTCCAGCTGTGCTGAGAATGGAATATAGATGTAAGGCAGCCCTCTTCAGGTAGGTAATTACTAACTCAGTTCTCCTCAGCATGTTGACATGTGTAGTTATACCATTATAGAATATGTCTACCCTAGTCCTCTAAAAAATACAGACTGTCGCCTTCATGTCTCCCTACATTGGAATGTGTCTGCTACAGCAACTTACAATATGGCATGGGATTGCACCATGGCTCATTCACTTGGAACACATACCATCTGTCTCCCGACACTCAGTACCTTACTTCTCCTTTTTCTTAGCAAGAAGTGCAATTCCACAGATTTTCATCAGCATGAGTTGTGGCTAGAGCAGCTCTCTTCTTCACGGTCAGTTTCTGGAGTCAGGCTGGAATCTGTATTGTATGTTAGCTCAGCATTGCATGCATCATCTCATCTCTCTGAAGCTGCGGCTCTCAGGATGGCATTGTTAAAAGCAGCTCTTGTCAGTAAGGTAAGTGTGAACTGAACACTCTCCAGCATGTAACTGGGAAGTATACCACTCTGTGACATGGAGTGCATCTACCTCAATTCTCCTCAGCATGGATTCTATCAACATCAGTTCTACTAAGTACAGGATGCGCTGGTTCCAACTCCCATCAGCATGGAGTGCATATATTCTATATGTCCACGTCAGGGAATCTGTCTATTGTGACTTTCTTTGGCAGAGAATATAACTTCTACAATTCTCCTCAACTTGGAATGTGTCTCCTCCAGCTCTCTTCCACATGAAATGTATGTCCTCCAACTTTACTCCTCATTGGATGCCTTTCTTGTTTAACATGAGAGCTATCTATGGGCTATATTAAGCAAGCTACACATTTACTGTAGCACTGTGGAATCGTCCATCTTCTGTTCATCACAGTATGGAATGGAATATATCATTTCTGTCCTTTTCAACCTGTGTTCCTATATCTATCACCATGGATGTCTGATTTCAGCTCTCATAGGTATATTCCAAGGCACGTGATATACCTCTTCTAGTTCTCCTTAGGATGAAGTGAGTTTCAGCATCTCTACAAGGGCTAGAAATCTTCAACAACACCCTATCTTGGAGGACTTTTCTAGTCTTGTTACATACAAGTCATTTGCACAACAACATAGCATATTTCTGCTGCAGCATTCCTGAAGAACTGTATAGCCTGGAATTGATCTCCTGTTGCTCACATAGCTCAGCACGAAATGCATCTAGTTTTAAGTGTCCTTACCATGGAATACATCTTCTCTTGCTCTCCAGGGAATGGAATGTATATGTTACAGTTCTTATCAGCATTTACTCCAACTCTTTTCAGGGAGGTAAATTTGTAGTCCAACTTTCTTTATCATGGAATCATCTCACACTCTCCTGAGTATGGCATGTATTGCAGTTGTCTTTGTCCTGGAATCCACCTATCTGAGCCCAGCTTACTAAGGTAAGTTTCAGCTTCAGGATTCCTCATCTACTCTGCTCAGCATGGAATGTACTACTGTTCTCTTTGTCCTGGAATCCACTTATCTCAGCTCGACATGCTTAGGTGAGTGTCAAGTTAGGGTCTCCTTAGCATGTATTCATGTCCTTCCTCATTCCTCATTTCCCAAATACATCTCTTCCGTCTTTTCTCAGGATGGAGTCAATGGCTTGAATCTCTCCCCATGGTGAAACTAGTCTCCATGATGGCATCTCTATTCAGCACAGAATAGTCATGTCCTTGTCTCATCATCATGATCTCCTTTTATTCCAGGTGTCTTAAACAAGGTAGATACCCACTCTTGTAATCTGCTTATTACATGTGAACTCTGTTTCATGCATGTTTATTATGAAATGCATCTCTTTTGGCAGGTGACAGCAAGGAATGTGTCAGCTCCATTTCTTTACATCAAGGAAGACACCTATTCCAGCTTTCCTCACCATGAGTCATTCCACTCAGCATCTCAACATGACATGTGTTTAAAGCAGCTGTTACCAGCAAGGTAAGTGTCAATTCCAGAATTCTTTGCCTTGTAATCTTGTTAGTATAGTGCTTGTTGGCCTGGACTATATCTACTGCAGCTCTCCTCTGCCTGATTTCTGTCTAATGCTGTTGTAACTCAGCTTGGGTGATCTATCTTCTGCTAACTTGCGTGATTTCTTCTTCTTATTCACAGAGTATGTGATCTTTATTGTTGTAGTCAATTTAAAATTTTTATTTTTTCAATTTGGAACTCAGGGCCTTCTGTTTTCTATTGGGCATTTAATTGATATCAGGTACTGTATGTAGCATTTGAGCCATGTACTCATGAAAATGTGATCCAACTTGAGAGTTGGAAACCTCGAACGGAGTAGCTAAGAAAGAGCACATTGGTCTTGAGTTCACGGCCCAGAACTGTCACACACTCACACACAAAAAGCCTTAGCATGCTGAGGAGCTGTTCTCACAGGTGTGATGCACCAGCCTTGTTCATTCTTGTTTTTTCTTTTTCTATTCATTTTTTGCAGGTAGTGGGGCTTGATTTTATTGCAAAATCACTGTCTCTTAACATTTATGCTCAAGACTAGTGTTCTCCCAGTTGAGTTTCAGCTCCTCTCCCAACTTTTTTTGATGGTTAACTGGGGAGAAGGATCTTCCTGTAATTCTGCTTTGGGTGGCTTTGAACAATGATCCTCATATTGCTAGTATCACAGAATTTCACGGGTGAGCTACCTCTGGCCTATTAATTGTTATCAGATATACTTTTAACGAGACACCAAAATGCAAATGAGAAAGTGAGGGTGTCTACAGAAGGGACCATGAATGCAACCAATGCTGGCTTTCCTCTCTGTAGACTCAGGGTTTTAGTCTCTTTCTTTCTCCGGGCCTTGGCAGCCAGAACCTTGCTTGTCATGTGATTGCTTTCTCAGTGCAAGCAAAGTGAAGAGTAAGAATTGCAATCCCCATGCTATGTGCCCACAAAGACCACTTCTCATTAGGTCCACTTTCCCTGCTGACTATGTAATGGCAACCTCCAAGTAGAGGTGCTGCTTGTGAGGTCCAAATAGGTACATTTAATGTGGGCATGTTCTCCCAAGAATATTCTGCCTGTATATTTTGAATATTCTGCCTGATTAGAGACATTTTTTTCCTGCTAGGACACCAAAGCATGAATTCTGTCTCCCCTAATTCATTGGAATTGTAGTTTGACAACTGCCTTTCACTAAGAGAGAAGCCTTGGTTAAGGGGAAAGCAACAGATACTAATCAAACCTGATAGATGTGTCCAGATTCCAGGGACCATAGTTATAAAGATGAGGATCTTCATTGTCTCCTGGGAGCAGACTCTGCACACATTGGAGCAGCATTGGACAGAGGTAGTGGATGAGGACTTTCTTGCCCCTGTTGGCTGAATAGGTTACCTCTCACCAATATTAGGAATCCATTGGATTGTGGGTGGACTCAGTGATCTTCTTAACCCACATTAGACAACCTGCAAGCTCCCTACAGTCTAAAATGTTTGACAGACTCTCTCCTTCTGAGAATCCCTTATTGCCTGGAAGACCCACGCTGCCCTCACTGACATCTTCCTGTCTTTCATTAGCATTCTTTTTAATTGTGTGAGGCTACTATACCCCAAAAGCATTTCCTGGTACCCTGAAGCCCCTCACACAGATCTGGCAGAGAAAACGCATTGACAAGGCAACCAAGATCATGTTGCAAAAGTCATGATCACATTGTGAGGAAATTGTCTATTATGTGTTGCAGTAGCAGCAGAAAACCATAGCCTGTCCACGCCTACATCTAGACAGATGATGTGTGGAAAGATTGGCATATAGCATCATTATTGCCTCTGTGGCCCATCATTGACTGCAACTCGATTATGGGGCAGCAGATTCTGTACAATGTATGGGCAAGTCAGGCTTGTTTACAGCTATTACTTTCCCTCCAATCACAGGTATCAGCAAAGGGATACACAGGCCTTTTACAAGGAGTGGTCTAGGATAGGCTGTGGTCTCCTGGATGGATTGCCATTGCTGGCTTCACCGTGTACCCATAATCCTCCTGTCCTGCTGTCGACCTCCATAGAGCTCATTGTGGAATAAATGACACTGCAACTGATCTGGTGTCCAGGTACAGTGTGCCTTGATACCACACCACAAGGAGACATCAGAGTGGGGGACCTCTCATCCTCCACCTACTAGCATGATGCACTTCCCCCCTCATGATCTCCTTTTATTCCAGGTGGCCTTTGGCCATGTCTTCCTAAAGACAAGACCACTAGCACATTTCATATTGGCTTCGCAGGAAGTTTGATTCATCACAACTGAGAACATGGCTCCTGAATATCCATCCTGACTTTCATTCCTCACCCAATCAATTTGTGCAGCTAAATGATAAGTCAAATTGTTTCTCAAGATTCAGAGAATGACTCATTCTAATTCTTCCTAACCATGCATCAGTTTTGATTTCTATTTCATATCTACAAATTACCTTCAGCCTTAGTTAAATAACAGTTGTTTTACTTTCCATCAGTCTTTTCATTAAGACTAAAATGTGATTACATGTGTCACACTGTAACGACTATAATAAATGTTTGTTTCAAAGATATTTCTGCCTTTTCTGTTTCCTCAGCATTTTTAAATATGTGTGTGATTGTGTGTGTGTGTGTGTGTGTGTGTGTGTGTGTGTGTGTGTGTGTGTTTTGGGGGATTCAGCTTGGCCTTGAAGGGGGAAGGGCAACGAGAGTGCTCCCGAGATGCCGCCCTTACCCCAGCCCTGAGACCATGTGTAAGCCACAGCTATCTCTTTCTGGGTCTGGAACCAGAAGGGGTAGCTTTGAGACCATCCTCCACCTTGTGCCAGAGAGCACGTGTGCTCCCTTTTGGCGGGCTTTCCCAAAGGGCAGTCCTATGAAAAGTGACGTTAGCCCATGAGGGAGGTCCTTGGGAGCTGTTCTTGGACGGACAAGATCGCCAGCCCATCGCCAGCTCCTGCTCACTCCTCATCATCATCACTATATTAATATAAGCCCCACCGTAATAAACCAGATTGCTCTCTGAAGCTTCTCTGAGATCCGTGTGCGCCTGGCTTCCTTGGTGGGTAAGGAGGGAGGCAAAGGGATCTTGTTCGACCATGTGCACCTTAGGCTTGCCCATGTCCCTTCACTCCACCTTGACTGCCTGCGGGTTGGGCACCCAGGAGAGAGGGTGAAAAGGGGAGCACTGATAAGGGAGTAAGCTTAGCATCTCCGCACCAGGGGAGGTAAATCAGGCCAGCATATGTGTGTATACTAGGGCTTGAACTCAGGGCCTTACTGTGTTACTGGGAATTTTCATGCAAAGCTACACTTTCCTTTTGTACTTTTTTGCTGGTTAATTTGAGATATGGTCGTGTCATATTTGCCTGCCTGGCTGGCATCCAACATCCATCTTCACATCTCAGCCTCCTGGGTAGTTGAGATTATAGATTTGATACATTGGCACCCAGAGTGTTTTTAATTGCTTTGAGGATCTTGTATGTTCTTTCATATGACCTATAAATCACTTTGTTAACTCCTCTGTGTCTCTTTGCCAGCACATTCCTTCTCAATCCCCTGGAATAACTTCTGTGCTCCGGTCATCCTGAATACCTCACTATACTCCCAGGACATTCTGCTGTTTCTCCCTTTGCTCATTCTCTTCCCTATTCTTTGGGAACCCTTCCTTATCAGGGTCAATAAGCCTATCAAGTGTCAATAGGATTCCACCTGGTCCCCTCTCAATGTGAAGCTGAACTCTCAACATTTTCCTTTACTCTGAATCTGTTATGTGGTTTTTTGAAGCATGGGTTCCCTTATGGTATCCCAGGAATGAGAGGCTTCTGAGTACCTCACTGCAGTTACCATGTAACATTCTCGATTCTGCAGACCTTTGGCAGTTTTGTGACTACTAAAGTGCAAGTTTTGCCCAAGGACAGAATGGGTAAGTAGGATTCTTTATGCTTTGGGTGCTGTTGTTTTGTGTTGGGTTGATTGCAGGTTAGAAATGTGTGATAAGCTTCATAAGTGCAGAGTTTTGCTGCAGTGTGCTGTATTCAAATTTAGCATAGCATCCAGGTACTCATGTCGTCTTCAACGTGGGAGCAATGTTCCTGAGTATATCTCAGCATGAAATGCATCTAACTACTCTTCTAACAGGAATGTGTTTCACAAGCATGAAATACTCTGAAAATATTTGTGTTCTCCTCAAAGAGGTAAGTGTTAACTTAGGGTGTCATTATCAAGAAATCATCACTTTGCTGGCTTCCCAGAATCAAATCTTTCTCACCTCTCCTCAGATTGGAATCCATCTGCTCACTCTGAGATCCAAGAATACCTCTTCAAAGTCAGCCTGTGGAAGTGAATCCAGGAAGCTGTTATCTGTAACTTCACACAAAATGCTAGAACTGGAGCTGTAGCTAAATGTTACAGAAATATATTTTAGGAGAAAAAGCAATAGGTCATGGACAGTTCCCAGGTCCTGATTAGTTGCCCTAGGAGCCACAGAAAACCCAGTGAAGCCAAAACTAAATCCAAGACCCAGAATGGACTGATAGTTATCCATCTCTAACGAGCCTGCAATGCCTGTATATGAGCTATCCTCCTATGGGCACGGGATGTCTAATTTAGCTTCCCCTAGCACGAAATGTATCATAACTTTCTCCTCAGAAGAGGTGTGTCTCTTTTGTTTGCCTGTTACCAGAAACACATAGCCTGCATGTCTGCTCTGCATAAATCCATTCATTTGAGCTTTGCAAATCAAGGCAGGTTACCTTCGAAGTATGCTCCAACATGAAGGCAAATGGGTTTTGCCCTTATCAGGAAGGAAATTCTCCTATATTTGTGCTAACCATGGATGGGTTTGACTCCAGCTCTACTAGTCATGGAATCCGTCTTTTCCTATTGCCTTGTGTATTAGAGTGAGCTTCAGCATTGATTAGTTGTACTCCAGTATGTGTGGGCATGGGTTTCTTTGTCTCCATCCATTGTGACCTTGTCGTGTGGGTACTGAGGATAGATATCCATGGGTGGTGCAGCGTACCTGAGTTTGGAATGGCTCATTTCCAGTCTTTGTGAAGCTGCAAGATGTTTCCTCTACTTTGGTTCAGTGGTAAATAGCTCCTCACAGCTCTGCAGAGATGGAAAGTGTGTCCTCATCCTCCTGCACATGGAATTTGTGTGCTGCCAAGTGGCTCACCACGCAATGAATTTCTTTCATCCTTGCTCACGTGGAAAGTACATGTTCAGTCCCCCTGAGCAAGGAATGGATTTTCTTAGGCTGTCGTCAACCTGGAAAGTATCTACTCCAGTTTTCCTCATCCTGAAGTACATGTCTTCCAGGCCTCCTCAGGGTGGATCTGTTTCTTCCAGATCTGAGGAAGAGAAATATCAAGTGTAGGCCTGTACAATCCTGAATCCCTGTCCTTTAGCTCATTTCACTGTGAGAAGTACCCCTTGTGTAATTCGTTTTAGCATGTGCACCTTCTCTGAAGAGAATGTGGATATTCCAATTCTCTTAAACATCAAAGCCATGTCATCCAGCTCTCCACAGGAAGGTAAGTGTCATTTTGTGTCTTGTTAGCAGAAAGAAAGTCATATTTGTTTCCTCAAATCTTCTCTTGACCTTTCTTCTTTCCTTCTCTTGTCAGAGCATGGAGTTGATTTCTTCAATCTGTCTTCAAAATGAGAGCCAACAACTTTAATGGCTTCACAGCATATTTTCTTGAGATCTACTTTGCAAGAAATCCATGTGAAGAATCTACTCAGTATTGCATGGGTGTTTTCCAATCTTCAACAGAGACCTTATGTATCTGTGGATTCCTCAGTATGAAATGCTTCTAAATCCCCTTCTCTCTCAGGGAGGTATCTAATAGGCAATGAATACTCTCTAACACTTTTTATTCTCTCCTCAGAGAGAAAATTGTTAACCGCAGTCTTTTCATCACTATTTCCCTTCCCATGATGTAACAAGACTTTTCTATTTGTCCTCAAATTGGAATCCATCTGCTCAGGTTGATGACAGAAGATTCCAATTCAAAGCCAAGGCATGGAAAAGAGTTTGTAAGATTTAACTGCAATTATCCACAAAATCTCAAAGTCTAAATGTAGCTCAAGTGGTAGAGTGGTAATGTTGAGTGAAAGCAGTCACTGATATGGACCTAGCCCCAAGTTCAAGTCCTAGTATTGACACAAAACAAGAAAACAAAGAATGGAGACATAACCATCTCTTTTCAGCCTCCAACGGCTGCATCTGCATTTCTTCTTAAATTAAGATATATCTAAATGTGGCTATTTCTTCCCCTCAATACAGATGGGAGCCCTTGGTTTCCCTGTTGTATGAGATGCATTACTTGGAGGACTTTTCTGCATGTTATCCATCCCTTCCAACTCTGCATATCAAGATAGTTATCCTAAGACAGTTCCTTCAGTTTGTAGGCTAAGGACTTCTGTCATTCTCAGCAAGGAATGTCCCCTACATTTGTCCTGACTGTGGAAGGCTTTGATTCAAGTGCTAGTAGGCATGGTATACATGTCTTCCCATGCAATTGTTGTTGGATTGAGTATAATCATGGAGCTGTTATTCTCTAGCACATGTAATTAGGGGGGATTTTTGTTCATCAGTCATTACCCTGGTATGTGGCTACTCAAGGCAGCTCTCCATGAAATGTGTCTGTCAGATTGTCCAAATATGGAATATCTCAGGTTTAGCCTTTGTGGACATTTCAAGTTTAGTCCTGTACCTCCCTGATTCCACACCTTCTGCTCACCTCAGTGCAAGGAGAATATCCAGTGAAATTCCCTTTAGCATGAAATCCATGTGAACCTCCTTTCCAGGGAATCCAGTGTATATATATATATTGACAGTGTCTATATATATATATATATATATATACACACACACATATATATATATATATATAGACACTATATATATATAGTACTGGCCCCATCTAATCCAGTCTGCCCCAGAAAGGTAAGTGTCATTTTGATGTCTCTGTAAGATTCAGTCCTCCTTGTTTGCTCTGTTCTTCTCTTGACATTTGTCCTTTCTTTCTCTCTTGAAAGCATGGAATTGATTTCTTCAGTGTCTCCTCGACATGGCATTCAACCATTCATAGTATTTCATCTATATATATCTTCTCCAAATCTACTCCAAAAGGATTTGGTGTGCAAAAATCTCTTTAGTATAGCTTGGGTGTCCTCTAGTCTTCTTCAGTACAGAAACAAAGTCCCCGTGGACTCATCAGTACTATATGAATTGAACCACTTTTTTCAAGGAGGAAATTGTTGAGTAGACATGGAATATACTCTCAGATGCTCTCTTCCAAAAGGTATGTGTTCACTTAGGGTATCTATCTCATAAACTCATGACTTTTTTCCCTTCCCAGGATGAAACTAACCTTTCCCATCTTTCCTCAGGTTGGATTCCATCTACTGAGTTTGAGATCAGAGGATCCTGATGCAAAGTCAGTCAGTGCTGAAAAATTGGTGAGCCTTATCAGAAATTAAGCTCTAAAAATCTGCAAAATGGAGCTATGGCTTTAGTAGCAGGCAAAGAAGATAACCAAAAGCCCAATAGCATAATCAGGTGAGACTTAATCATCCTTTCTCTTCCTACACTGAGCAAATTTTCTTGCCTCACCAAACACATGTTTAATTTTTCTACTCTGGGCAGATGGGTTGTCTCCCATTTCCCTTCTGGCTTGAGGTGCATTTCCTGTGGCTTGTCTCTGAATGTAACCCATCTCTTTCAACTGTGCTAATGAAGGTAGATCTCTTTTGAAAGAGTCAAATGTATGGAGGGAAAAGGTTTCTGCCCTTCTCAGCAAGGAATGTTTCCTAATTGTATCCTTACCTTGGAAAGCTTTGATTCCAGCTTGTTAGGCATGATATCTATATCTTCCTATTCCCTGTGGATGGAGTGAGTTTCAGCATGGAGTATTTCTTCTCCTGCATCTGTACACATTGTGTTCTTCATTGATTGTGACCCTGGCATATGGATACTGAGGGCCCCTCCCCATGGAATGTGTATCTCACTCTCCCTGAATATGGATGTGTTCGCTCCAGCTTCTGTGAACATGGAAGATTTCTCCTCCAGCATGGGGCAAGATGTAATGTGATTCCTGCAACTCTCCTCAGAATGGAAAGTGCTTCATCTATCCTCCTGAGCATGGAAAGTATGTGCTGCCCAGAGTTGCACCATGTAATAGAGCTCTTCCATCCTTGCTCATGAGGAAAGTACATATTCTGTCTTTCTTCACCATGTAATAAGGATTTATTTATTTAAGATTATTTGCTACCCATACATATACAAGCCAACATATGTTAAACACTATATACCAGACTTGGTCTAAAGGCCTGATCTTTATCATCTTAGGAAGCAAGGTCATGAGATTAAGTTTCTATCACATATCCGGAGCCGCATTGCGACAATCTGTACAAATTCATGACTTTAAGGTGCCTTGGCACCAGGACTCCCACAATTTATGGCAACATCAGCTGGAAGTAAATGCCCACCTTCAAGAAGAGATAAAAGCCATCAAAGGAGGAGTTTTCTGGCTGGACAGAAATAATTGTCATTTGAGAGAAATGATGAATATTTCAAAACCATTTGGCAGGAAGTAAAAGATGGTGTCTGGCCTCCCCTCCCCCATGGGCTTGTTTCAGATGGTGCCAAGCTCCATTAGCCCCAAGGACTTTTTGAGGATGCTACATAAAGAAGGGATCCAGGGCTGGGTATATGGCCTAGTGGAAAATGCCTGGTATACATGAAGCCCTAGGTTTAATTATTAACACCACATATATACAAAAACCCAGAAGTGGTGCTGTGGCTCAAGTTGGCAGAGTGATAGCCTTGAGCAAAAAGAAGCCAGGGACAGTGCTCAGGCCCTGAGTTCAAGCCCCAGGACTGGCAAAACAAATAAAAACAAAAAGTAGAAAAAGAAGGGATCCATACTCTAATAAAACGGGCACGGATGGGTTAAGCTAAGATAGATGAGGTTGTTAGTTTTTTCAAGGGGAATTGCTATGCTGATAGTATCATGTACCTAACAGGGTGGCTGAGGCTGGAGGGAGGATCTCTTGAGCCCAGGAGTTTAAGGCCAGCCTAGGCAACATAAGGAAACCCACTTTTTTTTGTCCTGGGATTTGAACTCTGAGTCTGGGCACTGTCCCTGAGCTCTTCAGCTCAAGGCCTGTGCTCTACCACTTGAGCCACAGCACCACTTCTGATTTTATGGTGGTTGGTTAATTGGAGATAGAGTCTCACAGACTTTGCTGCTTGGGCTGCTTTTGAGCTGTGATCCTCAGATCTCAGCCTTGAGTCACCTCAGTAATAACTAGATGTAGAGGTGTTAGCCACTGATACCCCACAGAAACCCTCATACCTTAAAAAAAAAAAAAGAGGAGATAGGAGGGGCATAATGCCGAAAAGGGGACTCACATCTGTAATCTCAACTTTTAAGGTGCTGAGCTATGAGTATCATGGGGATTGATTGTTGTTCGAAGACAGCTTGGGCAGGAAAGTCTGTGAGACTTACCTCCAATTACATACACACACATTCACACACACACACACACACACACACACACACAAACACACACACACGAGTCCAAATGTGGTGTTATGGCTGAAGTGGTACAGTCCCAGCCTTAAGTGAAAAAACAAGTATGAGGTTCTGAGTTCAAGCCCCAGTAGTGGCACACACAAAAAAGTGGAAAAATGAGTGAATAAAGGAAGAAATATTTGTATTTTCAGACCAGCAAAGTCGATTTTTCCTTCAGACTCATTTTATGAAGCCAGTATAACCCTCATCCCAAAACCAGGCAGGGACTCATCATGGAAAGAGGACTACAGACCAATCTCCCTGATGAACATAGATGCAAAAATTCTCAACAAAATTCTGGCCAATCGACTTCAACAGGTCATCAAAAAAATCATACACCACGATCAAACTGGATTCATCCCAGGGATGCAAAGCTGGTTTAATATACGCAAGTCAATTAATGTAATCCACCACATCAACCGGAGCAAGGTAAAGAACCACATGGCTTTATCGCTGGATGCGGAAAAAGCGTTCGATAAAATCCAGCACCCATTTATGCTAAAAGCCCTGGAAAAACTGGGATTCCAGGGAACATTCCTGAATATAATCAAGGCAGTTTATGACAAACCAACAGCAAGCATAACTCTAAATGGTGAAAAACTAAAGCCATTCCCTTTAAAATCAGGAACAAGGCAGGGATGTCCACTCTCTCCCCTGCTCTTCAACATAGTACTAGAATTCCTAGCCAGAGCAATTAGGCAAGAAGAGAATATAAAGGGGATCCAAATAGGAAAAGATGAAGTAACACTCTCTCTCTTCGCAGATGACATGATCCTATACCTAAAGAATCCCATAGACTCTACCCCCAAGCTACTAGAGCTGATCCAAAACTTTGGCAAAGTTGCAGGATATAAAATAAACCTTCAAAAATCAATGGCCTTTCTCTATGCTAACAACCCGAAGACCGAGGCTGAAATCAGGAAAGCAACTCCTTTTGCAATAGCCCCCAAAAACATAAAATACCTAGGAATAACCTTAACCAAAGAAGTGAAAGACCTCTTTGAAGAGAACTTTAAAAGCTTGAAAAATGAAATTAAGTCAGAACTAAGAAAATGGAAAAACCTCCCATGCTCCTGGATTGGGAGGATTAATATAATCAAAATGGCAATATTGCCAAAGACTATCTACAAATTCAATGCAATACCCATTAATATCCCAACACCATTCTTTAATGAAATAGAGGAAGCAATCCAGAAATTCATATGGAACAATAAAAGACCTAGAATAGCAAAAACACTCCTAAGCAGAAAGAACAGTGCTGGAGGAATTACAATACCCAACTTCAAGCTGTATTATAAAGCTATAGTAATAAAAACAGCTTGGTATTGGCACCGGAACAGGCCTGAAGACCAATGGAACAGAATTGAAGACCCAGAATTGAACCCACAGAACTACGCCTACTTAATCTTTGATAAAGGAGCTAAAACAATAGTATGGAAGAAAGATAGCCTCTTTAACAAGTGGTGCTGGCAAAACTGGCTCAACACATGCAACAAACTAAAACTAGATCCTTATATATCACCCTGCACCAAAATCAATTCCAAATGGATTAAAGACCTTGAAATCAAAACAGGCACCCTGAAAACACTAAAGGAAGGAGTAGGAGAAACACTTGGGCTCCTTGGCACAGGACAGAACTTCCTTAACAAAGACCATGAAAGGCTACAAATCAAAGAAAGGTTGGACAAATGGGACTGCATCAAACTGCAGAGCTTCTGCACGGCAAAGGACATAGCTCGCAAGATAAACAGAAAGCCCACAGACTGGGAGAAGATCTTTACCGGACATTCAACAGACAAAGGCCTCATCTCTAAAATATATGCAGAACTAAAAAAATTACCTTCTTCCAAAACAAAACCGCAAAGAACCAATAGCCCCCTCATCAAGTGGGCTAAAGACTTACAAAGAAACTTCTCTGATGAGGAAATGAGAATGGCCAAGAGACATATGAAAAAATGCTCTACATCACTGGCCATAAAGGAAATGCAAATCAAAACAACATTGAGATTCCATCTCACCCCAGCAAGAATGTCATATATCAAGAAAACTAATAATAACAACTGTTGGAGGGGATGTGGCCAAAAGGGAACCCTACTTCATTGTTGGTGGGAATGTAAACTGGTTCAGCCACTCTGGCAAGCTGTATGGAGATTCCTCAGAAGGCTCAATATAGAACTCCCCTATGACCCAGCAGCCCCACTTTTGGGTATCTATCCAAAAGCCCACAAACAAAATCACAGTAATGCCACCAGCACAACAATGTTCATCGCAGCACAATTTGTCATAGCGAGAAGCTGGAACCAACTCAGATGCCCCTCTATAGACGAATGGATCAGGAAAATGTGGTACCTATACACAATGGAATTTTATGCCTCTATCAGAAAGAATGACATTGTTCCATTTGTAAGGAAATGGAAGGAAAATATTATACTAAGTGAAGTGAGCCAGACCCAAAGAAACATGGACTCTATGGCCTCCCTTATTGGGAATAATTAGTACAGGTTGAGGCAAGCCATAACAGAGCATCACAAGGCCCAATAGCTATACCTTTATGAACACATAAGATGATGCCAAGTTAAATGAACTCCATGTTATGGAAACAATTGTTATATCACAGTTGTAACTACTTTCAACGTCCTATGTGTATGTGTAGTTTCTATTATTGATGATGTTCTTGTATCACCATCCTGTGGTTGTACCTACACTATCTCTGTAATCTTATCTGAGTATATTGGAAACCGTGTTTACTGATATTGGAAGTAGGAAATTCAAAGGGAATACCAAATTTGAGAGACACAGGGTAAAAAAAGAGAAACAACTACAAAAGCAATACTTGCAAAACTGTTTGGTGTAAGTGAACTGAACACCTGGGGGGGGAGGGACGGGGGGGGGGAGGGGGGCATAAGGGACAAGGTAACAAACAGTACAAGAAATGTATCCAATGCCTAACGTATGAAACTGTAACCTCTCTGTACATCAGTTTGATAATAAAAATTTGAAAAAAAAAGAAAGAAAAGGAAGAAATAATAATTCCAAGTAGAATTGATCAAATAATTCTTTCTCTTCCCTCTTCCCTTTCCCTTCTTGCCTTCCCTCTTTCCCTCCCTCCCTCTCTCTTCCTTCCTCCCCCTCCCGTTCTTCCTCTCCCTCTCTTTCCATCTCCTTCCTCCTCCATCTCCCTCCCTTCTCTCTCCTCCCTCTTTCTCTCATGCTAGGGATATAAGAGGGAAGGAAGATTTGGATGTTCATGAGTGATAAACAAGTGCTCTACCATCAAGGTATACCCCCAGTCCATGTTCAGTTTTTTGTTTGTTTGTTTGTTTGTTTTTTGGCCAGTCCTGGGACTTTGTCTCAGGGCCTGAGCACCTCCCCTGGCTTCTTCCTGCTCAAGGCTAGCACTCTGCCACCTGAGCCACAGCGCCCCTTCTGGCAGTTTTCCATATATGTGCTACTGGGGAATCGAACCAAGAGCTTCATGTGTTGGAGGCAAGCACTCTTGCCACTAGGCCATATTCCCAGCCCCCATATTCTGTTTTTAATTTTTTGAATAAGCATCTTAGGAGACCCCCTCCTCCCATTCCCACATATTTGCTTTGAGAAACATTAAACTAAAAACTTCCCTTTGGAAGAGAAGAAAAATTAGATCATGCCATTTCAGAAAATGTATTTTATTCCTTTGTCAGAACAACAGTATAAAATTTGTATTATCACCAAAGATTGTAATGCCACATTGCTAAATTTAAGCTTACTGTTTCTTTTCCTAAAGCGTAATTAAAGAAAAAAACATATTTCTGAGCTCAAGCTTGTGTGAAACAAACTTTAATGTGGAAGCAGTTTCCAAATATGTTCAAAAATTTTATGCAGGATCCAAATGTGGTCTTGGAATTTCATTTTTGCCACAAATATTTTATTCAAAGTTTCTTGTACTCTGGTCCCAGCAGCTGAGTGGATAGATCTTGGCCAGGATTCCATCAGCCAGGCCACCACAAGGTGGCCAGCTCCTTCCCTGGGAGATACAGTGACATTGTAGCCTGAAATGACCTGACCCAGAGCAAAGCATCAGTTACCTGGGCTGTTGGCTCAGACACAAGTACTGGGGGCCAGGCGGGGGATCCCAAAGGCTAGACTTGTCAGCTCTATGGGAAAATTGGCTGTGTTGCTTCAGACTGGCAATGTTTTACTAGTTAATCTGGGCTTATCTTGCTGGGTCTTATCACCTACTTTCTGAACTTCAGTTTCTGAGCTGCAATACTGGCAAATGCTGGCCTGTGGTTGTGACTGGGGTTGTCATGTTGACTCTGTAGCTGGATGAATGGAATAGAAATGAACAGATTCTTCATGATGCTATTTCATGAAAATAAAAAGTTTGTTCTTGGAAGCTGGGTGCTAGTGGCTTGCATCTGTAATCTTAGCAACTGGAGAGAAAGACCTGATGAGGATCAAGGTTCAAAGCCATGCTGTCCAGGAAAAGTCCAAGAGGCTCTTATTGTCAATCAACCACCAAAAAGCCAGAAGGGGAGATGTGGCTAAAATGGTAGTCAGTCTTGGTAGAGTCAGTCTTGAATGAATAAAGCTAAGGAATGGTGCCTAGGCCCTGAGTTCAAACCTTCGTATTGGAGCATGCTTGCGTGCACGTGCACACACGCAAACACACACATGCAAACACACACACCACAGTTTTTGTTCCCTCTTTCTCTCTGAAAGGGTCTTAGTATGTAGCCCAGCCTGCCCTCGAACGCATGACTGATGATCCTCCTGCCTCAGCCAGTTAAGTGCTGGAATTACAGGTGTGCACCACAGTGCTCATTCTTTAAAGTTTTTTTTTTCCTTAAGGACTTTGCTACCCCTTGGAATGTTGTCTATTTGTGGCTCTTCCTCTAAAGTCCCCTAACATTGACCATGCCTACTGCTTGCCCACCTTCCTCCTTTGTTGAGTGTCCATCAGTGTGAATGATCTCCTGGCATAGGACATCATCTCATCTCCTGGAGCAGGGACACCTGCTCTGAACACAAAAGTCTGTAATCCAGTATATTTCATCACAATATCTGAAAACTAAAAGTGACTATCAAAAGCCCCAGACACTGTGTGAACATCCAAACTGTAGTTAAAGATGAAGTGCGCTAACTCTTCACGTGCAGGACCTGCTTTTCTCCTTTCACCCGGAGCCAGCTCTCTCCCTGGAGGATCCTGTATCCATCCCAAGCCCTCAACTCCAGTTTCAGTTTTCTATTGTTACATAACAAACTGTTGGGGATTCAGCTTGGCCTTGAAGGGGGAAGTGAGGTGAGAGATGCTGCCCTTCCCCCAGCCCTGGGGCAGTGTGGAAGTAAGCCACACCTATCTCCTTCTGGGTCAGGAACCAGAAAGGGTAGCTTTGAGACCATCCCCCACATTGTGCCAGAGAGCACCTGTGCTCCCCTTTCTTGGGCTTTGCCCCGAGGGCCGTAGTATGGAAAGTGATGTTAGCCCATGAGGGAGGTCCTTGGGAGCTGCTCTTGGACTGACAAGCTCACCAGGCTATTGCCAGCTCCTGCTCAATCCTTGTCATCATTACTATATAACTGTAATCCCCTCCTGAATAAACCAGATTGCTCTCCATAGCGTCTCCGAGATCCCTGTGTGCCTGGCTTCCTTGGTGGGTAAGGAGGGAAGAAAAGCGCATCTCGTTTGACCACATACACCTTAGGCTTGCCTGTGTCCCTTCGATCCATCTTAGCCGCCCGCAGGTCGGGCGCCCATGGGAGAAGGTGAAAAGGGCAGCACTGATAAGGGAGTAAGCTTAGCATCCCCGCACCAGGGGAGGTAAATCTAGCCTAGCAACAAACCACTCCAGAACACCCACATGTGACAATTCACTGTTGTTGAGCTTCAGGTTCTGGACAGGGCAGAGCATGTGAGGCCACCACACTAGGAGCCTAGGTGCATTTATTCTCCCATTGGTGCCTCTACTACGGGAATGGAGGAGCTGGGATACCTTGCCGTCTTTTGAGTCTCTAGTCTGAATTTTCTCCCATGGTGCCTGAATCCTGGAAGTTACCCAGTGTCTTTTTTTTTTCTTTTTTTTTTTGTATTTTGTTGGGGAGATAAGAGTTTTCCTGCCCAGGCTGGCTTTAACAGCAGTCTTTACAGGTTTCAGTCTTTTGGGTAGCTAAGATTACAGCAATGAGTCACTGACACTCAGTACATTTTTGTGTGTCATAAATGGGATTTGAACTCAAGTCCTTGCTTTGTGCTTGCTTAGCTTCCTTGCTCAGCTTTTACTTGCTCACCTGTGCTTTACCATTTGAGCCACATGCAGCCCAATATTTTTTTTCTTTTTTTAACCAATAGTGGGATTTTCACTCAGGTCCTGGACACTGTCTCTTCCTTAGCTTTGTAGCCCAAGGATGGCATTCTACCACTTGAGCCCCAGCTCCACTCAGCCCAGCTTATTGCTTTGAATTTCTATCTTCCAGGTCTCAACCTCCTGAGTGAGTATGATTCCATGCCTGAGCCGCCTTTGGCTGCAATAAATTGGTCAAAGCAAGTTGGGAGTCAGCCTGGATTCAAAGGGAGGGAAATTGGCTACATCTTTAGAAGATCATTATTGTCATTACCTCCTGAGCTGCCAGTATAAGAACTGTGGGGGTTGGCGTTCCCTCCCTCCCCCCTCCCTCTCTTTCTCTCTCTCTCTCCCTGTAGGTGGTGGGGCTTAAACTTGGGACCTGAGTTCTTTTGCTCAAGGCTAGCACTCAACCACTTTGAACATAGTGCAACTTCCAGTTTTCTGATGGTTAATTGGAGGTAAGAGTCTCATGGACTTTCTTGCCAGTGCTGGCTTTGAACCTCAATCCTCAGATCTCAGCCTCCTGAGTAGAGAGGATTACAGTTGTGACCCACCAGCATCTGGATTGTTTTGTTTTATTTTTGTGCTGATCCTAGACCTTGAACTCACAGCCTCAGTGTCATCTCTGGGCTTTATTTTGCTCAATGCTAGTGCTCTATCTCTTGAGTCTTGGCTCCACTTTTTCCTTTTTGGTGGTTAATTGGAGATAAGAGTGTCACATATTTTTTCCTGCCTGGGCTGGCTTTGAACTGCAATCCTCAGATCTCAGCCTCTAGAGTAGCTAGGATTATGGTTCCTGGCTGTTATGTCTCTTTTGAAACAACTAACCATCACTACCAAATACTCAAGAGCAACTCATGGAGAGGCCACAACTGAACTTTGCTGGCTAGGTGTCTGATGTGGTGCAAACATTTTGTTCAAATCTCTTTTTTTGAAAATTTCTTTGCCTTCCCTCTCCTGCCCTCCCCTCCCTCCCTCCCTCCTACCCTCCCTCCCTTCCTCCCACCTCCCTCCTATCTGTCTTCATTTTTTTCAGTGTTGGGGCTTGAACTCAGGGCCTAGGCACTGTCCTTATTGTGCTCAAGAATAGCACTCTACCACTTGAGCCACAGTGCCACTTACAGCTTTGTCTAAGTGGTTTATGGGAGATAAGAGATTCATGGACTTCTATGCCTGAGCTGGATTTGAACCGTGTCCACCAGATCTCAGTCTCCTGAGTAGCTAGGATAACCTGAGCCACTGGCACCTGGTTCAGTGTGAAAACTTCTTTGTGTGGATTTTTGTTCTTGCTTTTCCTTATTTTTCTCTTCTTGGTAATCTTGCAAAGTAGCTAAGGCTGACTTTGTACTCACTATGTAGACCATGCTGGCCTAAAATTAGTAATACTACTGTCTCAATTTTTCCAGTGTTGAGATTATAGGTATATGCCTGGCTCTCAGGTTCAACTTTAAGTCCCAGAATGATGATGTATTGGGCTGTGACACATTTAATAGGTTACTAAGTCACAGAGTCTCCATTCTCAAGAATGGATTTATAGCTGGTGCCAGGGGCTCATGTATGTAATCCTAGCTACTCAGGAGGCTGAGAGGTGAGAATCTTGATATACAGCCTGTACATAAGTCACATAAGTTTGACAAACTCTTTTTCTTTCTTTTTATTTTTTTTTTGCTAGTCCCAGAGCTTGAACTCAGGGCCTGAGCACTGTCCTTGGCTTCTTTTTGCTCAAAGCTAGCACTCTACCACTTGAGCCACAGCGCCCCTTCTGGATTTTTCTATATATGTGGTGTTGAGAAATCGAATCCAGGACTTCATGTACATGAGGTGAGCACTCTACCACTAGGGCATATTCCCATCCAAAATCTGGCAGAGTATTATTCTGATCAGTCAGCAAAATGCCTGGAGGTTTGGCTCTAGTGGTAGAGCTCCAGCCTTGAGCAAAAAAAAGCCCAGGCCCAGAGTTCCTGCCCCAGGATTGGCAGAAAAAAAAAAAGAAAAGAAACAGCAGAAAGTAAACTCCATATCAACTGTGTTTTTTTTTAATTTAATTTTTTTTTGACCTGTCGTGAGGCTTGAACTCAGAGCCTAGGCTCTGTCCCTGAGCTTCTTTTTGATCAAGGTTAGCACTCTACCATTTGTGCCACAGCACCACTTCTGGCTTTTCTGTGTATGTGGTACTGAGGAATCCAACCCAGGGCTTTCATGCATGCTAGACAAGCACTTGACCTCTAAGCCACATTCCCAGCCCCCAGCTCAACTTTAATGGTAAGTTGAGGAAGGATGCCATGGTGACCTGAGGAGAATCAGGAGATTCTAGGCACAATGGGGGGCCATGGTGGAGAGACTTAAGTAGGGTTATGGGTGGGGGCAGGGTCCCAGGTAGCTGGAGGGTTCCAAGAGTTTATAATGCAGTTCTGGCTCTTGGAACCTCTAGTTTGAGCACATCTCAGGTTCCTATCACCTGAGAGGTGATATTTAGATTAAGATTCTTGGCTGGAGGGTAGTCAGTGGGCCAAGCTGTGGGAACAATATTGAGTTGTATAGACCAAAGCAGATTTCTATCACCCATGTTACCAGCTCTTCTGATTTTTCAAGAGAAGAGGGAAATCTAGTTTTTTTTGTTTTTGTTTTTTATTAAAAATTACATGTATTTTACTAAATTGAAAATGTCAACTCCAATCCGAACAAAAGTAGTGTGGGCCAACTCAAATTTCCATTTGTGACCTGAAGCTGGCCCTGGGCAGTCCGTTTGTGACCTTGGGTGACTGGCAAGTCTGTCTCCAGGTTTCTGTCCCTGCTGGGCATTAGTGCTAGGTACAAAATGGCCTTCCAGAGGTGTCTCACCTTGCACACATCCTAAATTGTCACTTGTCCCTTCCTCTAAGTCTTTCTGGTTCCTGTTCTTAGTGATGAGCCAGGAAGTAACTCATAGTCAGGGCCAGACATCTGGGGATCTCATGGACCCTTTGCCTTCCTTCCTTCTCGCTCATTGTTAGTCTCCAGCATGTCCTCCTGGCTGTAATTATGGGCAGTGCCCAGAATCCACATCCCTTCTCCATTCTACACCACTGACTTCAGCCACTTGAGGCTATTTTCTTTTGGCAGGGGAATGAGTACTGGGGTTAGAACTCAGGGCTCTTATTTCCAAGGCAAACAATTCACCACTTCACTGCTGAACTACATCTCAACCCCTGTTTTTCTTTCTTCTTTCTTCCTTTCTTTTCTCTCCCTGCCCTTTCCCTTTCCCTCTTCTCCCTTTTGTCATCTCCTTCCCTCCTTTTTTCTCCTTTGTACTAGTCCTGAGGCTTGATTCAGGGCCTGGGTGCTGATCCTGAACTTTTTCACTCCAGGCTTGTGTTTTACTACCAGAGCTGCTACAAGTTCCCTTTGAGTCTTGTGGTGGTTAATTGGAGATAGGTGTTTCCTGGACTTTTGTGCCTGAGCTGGCTTTGAACAAAGCTGATGGCTTTGATCTTCAGATCTCAGATTCCTGATGTAGCTAGAATTACAAGCATGAGCCACCAGCATCCAGCTCTCAAATTAGTTCTCTTTGCTGTTGTTGTTGTTGGTGGTGGTAGTGGTACCAAGGCTTGAACTCAGGGCCTGGACTCTATCCCTGAGCTCTTTTTTACTCAAGGCTAGCACTCTACCATTTTCAGCCACAGCTCCACTTCTGTTTTTTGAGTGATTAACTGGAGATGATTCACTCAGCCTTTCCTGCTCTGGCTGGCTTTGAACCACAATACTCAAAACTCAGCCTTCTGACTAGCAAGGGTTATAAGTGTAAGCCCCCACTGGTACCTGGCTCAAATAAGGTGTTTAATTCCCATTTCCTTGCTAATACTTAGAAAGAAGGAAAGAAGGAAGAAAAACAAAGAAAGGAGGAAGGAAAGGGACAGAAAGAAGAAAATATAAAAGGTAACCCAGACCAGAGCACTTCTTTTGCCCTGATTTGATTCCTGCCAGACCACGGACCAGGAAGAAATAAAGAACTGTGAATAGAGTAATGGAGAATGGTGGAACAAGGGGGAAGCCTGGTAAATGTGAAACTACTATCTTATGCATCTCATTAGTCTTGTGGCCTGTGGGAGATGGTCAGCTAGGTAGGCTACAGAAGCCTGAGGAGCTGATGGGTCTGTAGCACCCTCTAGTGGGAATCCTGAGAGGGAGCCAAATTCCTGGATCCCTTTCTGTTACACCTAGAGGACTGCAAGACATGCCTTCCAGGTTCTGCTTCCCTGGCTCTTGTACTCCTGAAGGTAGGTAGCAAGATGTTGCCTCTACTCCTGCTCCACCAAAGTCTGGAATGCTCCTTAGGGTTGCAGGACTGAGACATGCTATTCAGGAAAATAAAGGAAGGATGCTGAACAACAAAGCTTCTGAAAAGGAGGGCTGGAGGGACACTAAAGGGCAAAGCCAGGGTAGGGAAAAGCAGGAAACTGTGTGTGGGAGTCTCTTCTTTAGAAGGGAATCTCTTCTTTAGAAAAGCTCTATTATTTATTTATTTTTTGTCAGTCATGGAGCTTGAACTCTGGGCCGGGGGGAGGGGGGGGCGTCTGTCCCGGAGTTCTTCAGCTCAAGTTAGCACTCTATCACTTGAGCCACAGCCCGGATTCTGGTTTTCTAGTGGTTCATTGGAGATGAGTCTCTCACAGGCTTTCCTACTTGGGCTGGCTGTGAATTGTGAACCTTTGATCTCAGCCTCCTGGGTAGTTAGGATTTCAGGGGTGAGCTACTAGCGCTTGGCTAGAAAGAACTTATTTTTACATTGTGTGTGTGTGTGTGTGTGTGTGTGTGTGTGTGTGTGTGTGTGCATGAATTTAAGAGGGAAATCCAAGAGGGTTGGATTCTTATCAGAGGAGGTAATTCCTTTTTGAAGTTGTGCGAAAATTGGCATGTGGTCAAAAAGCCTTTGGAGAGATTTAATGGTTGTGGTGGCAAAGGGAACCCTTTTTTCTCCATCTACCCTTTCTGGCAGAGATAACACCAGCCTATGGAGAGCCCAAGATGCTTATGGGGATGATCGACAGCTCAACAGATTCAGCCAAAGCTGCCTGACTTTTGCCACCTAACAATAGAAGTCACCTTGCCTGGCTTCTGCTGTACTTCAGTGGTGACAGTCATCAAGAGCCTACCTAGTCTCAAGGGGAAGGGACATAGATACACACACACACACACACACACACACACACACACACACACATGCACACACATCATTTCTCTGGGAGGAATGTGAAAAGACTTGGTCTCTTGTCTTAAACTGCTACTCTTTACACTGCTAGAGAAACACTAATGCAGTGTCACCAGAGCTGACAAAGTAATAGCAGGAAAAATAAAGCAAAGCAGAGGATACAGATCTTCTTCCAGTGCTCATAGTGGAGAGAATTATATTCTATTTGCTCCCTGTCACTTCCCGCATAGAGAAGGGACCACATCCAGGGACATCTGGTCTTGATTGTCTGGGTTGTGTACAGGTGTGGACTCAGCCTTGCCCTCTTCTCCCATAGGCTGCCCTGGGCTGTACAGACCTGAAATCCAAGTGCCACACCAATACAAATGCCACACATCTCCAGCCCCGTGTATTCAGAGTACACCAGGTTCCACTACACAGTTGAGCTCATGCAGGATGGTACTGTGGGTGCCATCTTCATATTAATCTTTCTGCTGGCCACAAACAGCTATGGCTTAGGGCCTGGACTCTGTGTTCCAGACTCTGGTCATGAGTTTTCCTGGTAGTGGTGCCGGCAGCTTAGCAATTCCCGATGCATGGAAGTCAACACGGTGTGGTCCTTTTTAATGAACTCAACAGTCACCCTAGAAGGGAGCTTCCTGTCTCTGGCCTCTCTGGCTGCCTCCAATCATGGTTTTATAAGCACTGAGTCCTTGTGTGGAATCTCCTTTTACCTAGAACAGTCTGTTCCTACCAGAGCTGGTTCAAATGGCATCCTGACTGGATGGAACAGAAAATGGGATTTGCTTCTGAATTAAACCTATGGAGCCAGTGGCTCTATAAGGGAGGTGGGCAGGCACATTAAGTTGGGTGTATAAAGTAGGAAAAATCCTAAAAGATACAGGGCTGCACAGAATCTTGTCTTACCAAAGCCAACACCTCAGGGCAAGGGAGTTCAAGAGGAGTGAGCCAGAAGCTCAGGTAAGAATCAGCCTCTATTTGGTTAAACAGTAACATTGGCCAAGGTAACCTTGAAGATGTTAAACTCCTTTTATCTTCCTGTTTCTCCCACAGTAGCTACGCTGGAGGGACTTTTGGTAACACACCAAGGCCCTTGTCCTCTTCCTTGTATCAACTGCTGCTGTTCTCCAGAAAGGTCTGAGGGGTCCAGGGATTTTGCTGTTTAAAAAGCCATGCTGAGGGCTTTTCCCCAGCAAGAGGGTGGGGAAAAAAGACTTAAGAGTTGTTTTAGAATAAAACTCCCCCAAGTAGAAAGACTGTGGCTCTCCCTGGGAGTTCATGGCCCTAGCTCTAGGAAGGGAGTTCTTCCCCCACCCACTTCCTCCCTTTCCTGAGGCTGGAACTCAAGGCCTGGGCTCTGTCCCTGAGTTGTTTTTTTTCTCAAAGCTAACATTCTACCCCTTGAGCCACGACTCTACCTTGTGGCTTTCTGGTGGTTAATTGAAGAGTCTGTTTCCAGCCCAGGCTAGTTTTGAACTCTGATCCTTCTTATCTTTACCTACTGAGTAGCTATGGCTACAGGTATGAATCACCTATTTTTTTGAGGTTGTAATATTCTAAAATCCTATGTACAAACAAGCTCAGGTGACACTGCATTAGTGTTTCTCTAGCAGTGTGAGGAGTAGCAGTTTAAGACAAGAGACCAAGTCATTTCACATTCCTCCCTAGAGAAGTGATGTGTGTGTGCATGTGTGTATCTATGTCCCTTCCCCTTGAAACTAGGCAAGCTCTTGATGGTTGGCCAGGCCAGGTGACTTCTACTGTTAGGTGGCAAAAGTCAGGCAGCTTTGGCTGAATCTGTTGAATCTTGATGTAATTACTCTAGGGCCTAACTGAGGAGGGGTGAGCACCCTAAGGCACAGAATGAGCTCCTCTAGGGGCAGCCAAGTCATCACCCCCACCCCCCTCAGGTGAGTGTGAAGCTGGAGTGCTGACACAGCCTGTCCTATACCATCTCCACCCAGTGTCCATGGAGTTGGGGCTCATCCCAATCCCGGGACCCCTATCTGAGCCTAACCTGAACATAGCAAATAGGGTGAAGGAGTGAGAAGAAGAACGATAGTGCAATGCCACACAGGGGCCCTGTGGACACCAAGGCTCCTCTGCATGTCACTGTCAAGTCTGACACCCAGTGAATTATGGGGACAATGCTATATTAGAGTTACAAATTCCAGGGAGGACTCTGTGAGACCTGCTGGCTGATAGCCAATACTGGGAGGTCGTAGGGACATACAGGCCCAGACTGTCCCCTCTGCTGGGTGTGCCACTCCCATGTGGCAGCTGGGGTCTTGTCACAGGTTTTGGTGTCTATCCACAAGTAGGCCAAGGACTCCCACTGTGTTGGGATTTTTAAAGCAGTAGAGCTCAGCATCTGCCATTGTTCTCACTTCCTTTATGCTCCTCCTGTCCTCTCTCCCTTGTGGCCCTTGGTCCTCTTTCCCCTCCCATGCCTAGTGCTGCTCCCCTGGGGTATCACAGCAGAAGAGCTACCAACTAACCTCTAGTCCCCACCTGTCACTTAGTCCTTGGATCATGGCCTTCCCTGGTCTGAGAATTGGATAGCAGCTCTCATTCTCTCAAGGTGAGGTGGGGCAAGGACTCTGGCCTCAGTTTCCCCATCTATAAACAGAGAGTGTTAAGTCTTCCTGATTAGACTCCTGGTGGTAAAGTGGCCTCAGGGAAAGTCCATGCAGCACTATGCAATGCCCTGTGCGAGTCTGGTAGCTCCTGGGAGGAAGGGCAATGATCTGTGGTGAGGGAGGAAAGGAATAGTAATGTGTGAGTCTGTCTGTAGCATTAGGCTCAAAACACCAGTGACTTTATTTATTTATTTTTGCCTAGACTGGAACATGACCCATAGAACCAGTCTCTCAGACTGCCCCGGCCCGCGGGGTTTCGTCAACAGGAGCCCGAGGGGGAATTGACCTGAATGAGAGACAAACCTGACACAAGGAGGGAGACCAAGACAGGATTCTGATCAAGGTCTCAAACTTTATTTTTGCACGGCAGCTTATATAGTAATCAGCAAAGGGTAACTCACGTAGACAGGGTCATTAGGTTGCTAGGTTACAGAACCATGGGATGGTCTTTCTCAGGACAGGGACTGAGTAAAGTTTACAAGGTTGTTAATTAAAACTAGACAAGATGTTAGGCTTAACAGGCAAGGTTGTAAAAGCATCAAACATTCTTATCAGCTAAGACTTATAGTGTCTTCTTGTTAGAGCATGACAAACAGTGCCAGATTTTCTTATCAGTTAAGTTTTATAGTTTCTTTATGTTACATCTTGACAGCCATTTTGGCTCCCGGCATCAGACTGGTTCTATTTCGCCCAATAGGCTGATTGACAAGTGTAAGGCAAGCTGGCCAGACACTACCACCTCTGTGCCACAGCCAGGCCACGCCAAAGAGAGGTGTATTTTCAAGTCCAACACATGTATCTGCATCCACCCCTCAGTTACAGACTGTGCCAGTGCCAGGGATGCTGAGAAACAATGCATAACCATGTGTCCCGCTACAAAGGAGCGCTCATTTCTTTTATAGATACTAGGGAGCAAAGGAAGAGCTTGTTACATGAAGCAAGCTATTGTTTGGCTCAGGCTTTGAAGGGCTGAGGTGTCTTGCCAGTATCTGGATACTCCGGGATTGGTCTGACTAGATCATTCTGACGTGGGAGATTGATCTTGGACCAGTTGGGTGTCTCTTCTGGAGAACTCCGTGTCCCTGGGTGCTGCTGGTGCAATGTCCTTAGCACACAACAGTCCCATGAAATATGTCTTCCTTTTGCTGCAAAAATGTTTTCGTTAGGGCATAGCAATTGGTTGTATCACACAGTAGTCCACATATCAAGTCTCAAGCAAGCAATTTTTATTAGAATGTATTGTAAGGGAAAAATTCTGTCCCCATAGAGCAAACAGCGTGCTTCCTGCAGATAGTAAGAGGTCAGATTTCTTCTTCCACCCTGGCTGCC
This sequence comes from Perognathus longimembris pacificus, assembly GCF_023159225.1. NCBI lineage: Eukaryota > Metazoa > Chordata > Mammalia > Rodentia > Heteromyidae > Perognathus > Perognathus longimembris. The sequence goes on along the minus strand of NW_025959354.1, from coordinate 8,223 downwards.
TGGAGGCTTGATCACAGCATCTGTGCCTCACAGGTCACTTTTCTATTATGCTTTCTGGGGCCTAGCATTTTCCTTCTCTGTGGTACTTACAATTGAAGCATGTCACCTCCCAACGATGTCTCTGGAAAGAGGCAGGTTATCATTAATGATAAAATAGAAAATGACAGCCTACCAATGGGGAAGAAAACAATAGCAGTGGCCAGGAGAGGTTGTACCATCGCTTGTTTCACTTGAGTATCAGGACTGAGTTGAGTTTCCCAGCTGCCAGGACAGAAAGGGAGGAGTTAGGAGGTTGTCTCAGAAAGAAGGAAGCTAAGCACTACAGTGAGAGATGAGAGCAGCAAGCACAGTGCTGGCAGGAGACGCCGAATCAGCAGTTCATTCATGGTGCAGGCCTATGGTGACTCTAGGCACTGGGCCCAGCTGTACCACTCAGAAGTTGTATGACCCTGGGTTACTCAGGGCCTCTGTGCATCAGTATAGTAATAGTAACTTGCACATGGGTTGTTGGGTGGGTTGATGATTATTTTAAACTAATTAAAAAAAATTTGTTCCATAGGAGGGCTTGAACTCAGAGAGCTATCCCTTAGCCTTTTCCTCTCATGGATGGTGCTTTACCACTTGAGCCACAATTGTACTTGCAGCTTTTTGATTGTTAATTGGAGATAAAAAAATCTCTTCTTCCTGGGGTGGTTTCAGGTCTTAGCCTCTAGAGTAAATAGGATTAAAGATGTGAACCACTGGCAACTGGTTAAATGTTTAAATTAATATATGTCAAAAGAAAAGTAGGGTCTGGCATTTACTAAGCACTCTTGTATTATATTCATCTGGATGGAGGAAGGATGAGAAAGGGAGGAGAGGAATCCTGGAGACCTGTGGCTAGGAAAGGAGCTGATAGGACCACCCAGGGCAGAGTGCCACTAGCTTGAGCCTTGATGGAAAGCTGTAGCCATGTGCTTCCCCTCTGGAGGTACAGACTGAGATTCATAGGGACAAGTCCAGGATGATTGCAGCTGTTTTGCATAGATGTGTTCATGACTTCTCCCTGGAAGCATGGAATGCTATGTCCTGGCTTCCTCCATGACTCCTTTTGAGGCAGGGCTGGGTCTAGGGTGATAGGTGTGTGCTTATTTTCTGAGCTTGATAGCCTGGGCTGGTCCTGATGAGGCTGGATCCAGGTCTGAAAGAGGGAGGCCTGGCCCTTTGGGTATGAGGACAGGCTGGGAAGAGAATAAAATGTGCTTTCAGAAACCCCCAGGGGTACTTCAGGGAGGTCTTGGCCAAGTCGAGACCTTCTGTGAGCCACATGTGACTGCTGGACTGTTATTCTTGGGATGTCAGTTGCAGGCTGAAGAAGGAGATGGAGGTAGTATGACCTTTAAATATGAGAGTAGGAGCCATCTGCTGGTTGCTCATGCCTATAATCCTAGCTACATTCCCAACAGAATATCCTAACAGAATATGCAGCAGAAATGGCATCTCTGGGCACCAAGAGACACCATCAAAAAAGTGTGTGACTTTATTTGAAAGGTTGTGTCCAGCACCAGATGTATAAATAAGTCATAGTGTATGCAGGCAATGGAGCAATGTAGCAATGAACTCTAGGCACATTTAACAAGGTAACAAGTGACAGAAACCAAACACAAAAGGAAGAAACACTGTATAGTTCTAGTTAGGAAAAAGTCAAAACTAGGCAAGACCAAACTGTGACATCAAAACTCAAGTCATGGCAATCTTTGAGACAATGTGAAGGCAGAACAGGCCTGCACGCCTTTTGGGTGGCCACGGGTTTCTTCCATCCATTTTGGGTTTACACAGGTGTTTGTTTTGTTGTAGTTTAGTGAGTGTGTTGATTTTTTTGCCTATATACATTTGTACATATATATATACATATATATGCACAGATATATGTTTTTCTCAATTTATATTATGCACTTTGAAATAAAAATGTTTAGAAAATATGACTATGCTTTCTCAAGTCTGTAATCCTAGCTACTTGGGAGGTATAGACTAGAAATTGGTGGATTAACGTTTGAGCCCAGTTTTAGCAAAGAAAAGTTCATGAGACTTCATCTCAATCAATGTCAACTGTAGCTGCTGCCCTTTTTGGCCAGTCCTCTTGTTCTGTTGTTAGTTGACTGATTAATTCACTCCTTCAACAACTCTCCCCCCTCCCTGCGCTGGACACAGTAACTCATGTCTGTAATCCTAGAAATTGGGAGGGTCATGGTTGGAGGCCAATCTGGGTAAAAAGTTAGCTAGACCCTCCTCCTCGAAACCAGTAAATGATGGTGGTGCTTGCCTGTCATTCTGGCTGTATGGGAGGCAGAGTAGGATGACTGTGGTCACAGGTGCCCTGACCAAAAAAAATGTGAGACCTTATCTCAAAAATTACTAGATCAAAAAAGGCTAGAAGAGTGGTTCCAGAAACAGAGAACCCACAAGCACAGAACCCTGGGTCCAAACCTCAATACTGCCCAAATAACCAACCAACCAGCCCTTGTCAGAGCTATTAGGTAGCAGATACTCTAGTAGGCACTAAGGACATGATAGTGAACAGTGGGTGACAGAGGAGGTTGACACAACCAGATAATACCTCAAATGTTGAAGTGTTACAATCAGTACCCCAAAGGAGAGGTGGGTATTTGGCAAGGAAAATTGTGGGGTTGGGTCAGTGTGGAAGTGAATAGGGTTTTAGATTTGAGTCATGAACAGATGTGTTCACCGCAGATGGAAGTCCTTTCCAAGTAAAATGCCTTGGTGAGGACTGTGACAATGGTGCTTACTTGTGGCTAGACTGGATCCTGGAGGCACAGGAATCCTGAATAGCAGAGGGCATGAAGGCTGTGCAGAGGCCTGTTGGGGTGACTGTACCGAGTGTTAACGTAGAAGATCACTCAGATTAGGATGCCTCTTCTTAGAGGAGCAGAGGAGATAACATTTACAGACCAAGGGAAAAAGGATGGGCTTGGGAGAGAGGCACAGAATTCTAAATACACAGGGAAGGGTCCCCCTTGCAGGCCAGGCTGATGGCAAGAGTGGCTCTAGAGAGGACAGCCTAGGGGAAGGAAGGACATGCTGAAGAGGCTGGTAATGCTACCTGACAGAGAGAAGTGGGAGGACCCAATGGTAATATGGGGAATGGGTTGCAGATAAGGGGCCTGGCCTGCAGAGTGGGAAATGGCTCATAGATCACAGTATCCTGGGAGCTAGCAGAGAGTGACCAGTCTAGCAGCTGTTCATTTTGTACCAGTTGAACCCAAGGATGGTGGTCAAGAGCCTGGGAAGTTCAGATCCTTCACTGAGCTCTGAAAAAGGAAGCAGAGGAGAATGGAGGAGGAGGTATTGTGTGTGTTTGTGAGAGAAGTACTTGTAGCACAGCCCATACTGACAGTCATGGCATGTCGGGGCTCATGTTGCCTCTCCTGGCGTGGAGATCAAGGCTCAGCTAGGTTTCTTGCCACCCCCTTTTCCGTCCTCTCTCCTGATCACCCGGCCGGCAGATAGCTAGGATGGGACAGAGGGGTCAGTACTGACCTCACGTGCGCATGGCCTAACGAGAACGCGTGCCACCTCCTTACCAGTAAATAAAGCCAGGCATACGCGAGTCTCAGAGAAGGATTCCAGAGCAATCTGATTTATTAAGGCGGGTGTAAAGGGAAATGATAGCGAGAGAAGGCGATCAGCCAGGACGCCAATAGGCTGACAGCTATCACATGATCCCCTTGAGCTAACGTCACGTCACTTGAAAGCGCCAAGCCAGGGCGAGACTGGGAGGCGCCTGGGCTGGCGAGAGAGTTGGGGGCTGGGTGCAAAGCCACTTCTTCTGGTTCTGGACCCAGAGAACCATAGCCTGCTTCCGCATTCCCCTAGGGCTGGGGGGACGGGCGTCAAGTCCCCTGTCAAGTCCATAAAGCTGGACCACAACAATGGTATCCCAACGAGATTGCTCACTATTTACAGGGACAGCTATATGCTGGGAAAAGGAAGAGACTCAAGCATCCCAGTCCTGTTGGACATGGAGCTGGAGATGACATTGGTATGTGGGACACAAAACATCATATGTCACCTGTGCGGTGGGTCTCTGACAGGTCTTCTTTCACGAAGGGGGTGCTTCAGAGCCCTCCCTGTCAGTGTGAGTGCATGTGGGGATTCCTTCTAGTGAACAGATTTGAGCTGAGGGGAGGAGATCACTTGTAAGGCTGTATGATAGGTTGGTATACTTCTTATAAAGGACTGGATGGAAGTATTCATGGTGTTGTAAATCATATGGTCTGTGTTGTGACTGTTAACTGTGTGCTGTGTGTTAGGTCTGGAGTCCTCATTAGGTGTGTGATGTATGCAAAATATTCACCAAGATCAGCCAGATGCCAGTGGCTCATGCCTGTAATCCTAGCTACTCTAGAGGCTGAGATCTGATGATTGTGGTTTGAAGCCAGCTTGGGCAAGAATGGCCCTGAGACTCTTATCTCTAAGCACCCAAAAATGCCAGAAGTGGAGCTGTGGTTCAACAAGTAGAGTACTAGCCTTGAGCAAAAAAGCTCAGGGACAGTGCCTAGGCCCTGAGGCCCAAACACAGGACAACACAAAAAAATACAAAACAGCAAAACTCATCAAAACTCAAGCAAGTGATAGTTTATTCCATTTGAAAAGAGGAAAGAAACAGATCCTATACATGGGCAGTCTTGGATCTGAGTGGGGCAAGGGCTGGGGTTTGTAAGCATTTTAGATGGATGTAAGGTCCACCCTGGGGAGGCCTCCAATGTAGATGCCCCCAAACTGTCTAAGTCTGCACCCAGTACCTGCATTACCTAGGTAACAGGCACACTTGGAAGTAGTTGCCTCCTCCTCCCCTGAGGTCACCTTTAATGCTCCTGGCAATATCTCCCACCTTTTCCTATATAATCTGGATCAACACAGTCCTGGCTCTCCTTCCTTTTCTCTCTTACTCTTTTCTGTCTTTTTCCCTTCTTCCTTTCCCTCTGTATCCCCATGCCTCCATCTTGTGTGGGCTGGCAGTTTGCTTTCCTCCCAAAAAACTCCTGAACCATGTGAGGTTTTCCTTTCTGGCAAACCTTACAGTTTCAACTTTAGTCACTGCTCAGTTTCCTTCATTTCTTTTCTCTTCTTGAAATATTGAATGGCTTCTTGCTCTTCATTACTGTTTGAAAGAGATATGTCTCTTATAACCTTTTAGAAGCTGTTTTCCAAGCTTTGGGGTAAAAGGTGGAGACGTGGCCCCTCCAGGAGAAGACAAGCAGCAGTTTTCCCTTAGTGGTCCTTGAATGTACTGGGTGCAGACTTAAACAGGTTGGGGGCATCTGTATGGAGCCCTCCTGGAATGGAACTTACAATGGAGAAGGAATGTAGCTTTACTTTTTTGTGCCCCCCACCCCAGCTAGCTGTTAGCTTACACAGTCCTTTTCAGAAAATTCTGTCAAAGCATGATACCTGTAGAATTCTGCTTATGTTCACAAGTTTCTACAAAACAAAGAAAAACAGCCTTCATGCCAGACAACACAATATCCTTTACAAGTGTAGAAGGTTAGACTAACTTGAGTTGGGCTTTGACAATGTGGTATGAAGGATGTTAGCAGCTTGACTGTGGTCTCAGGAGATCTAGAGCTAGAACCAGCCAACTCTTCTGCTCTCAGATTCCTGCAGCACAGAAACTTGGAGAACAAATGCCCACTGCAGCCAGCTAAGTTTTGGGTAACTAGGTAATGTTGAGGGAATATGTGGGGTACAAGTAATCTAGTGTCCTTGCCACCATTTAGCTTAAAGTGGCTTATAAATCCCTGCATAATCCTACTGGTTATTCCTTGAGCCCCCAAAGTACATCAACATAGGTTGCAACCCAACGCTGAGTCCTTGGTGGTGGGACAGAGCTTGTAAGAGTGAGAAAGGCCAAGTGGAAATCCTCCTCATTGCCCCCTTCGTCAAAACAGTAGCTTGAAAATAATATTCCAGGGAGTTGGAGGCATGTCTCAGGTGGTAGAGCACCAGGCAATGAGTAAAAACATTAGATACTGAGTTCAATTCCCCATCTTGGACAAATTTTGTTTTTGCTAGTCCTGGGCCTTGAACTAAGAGACTAAGCACTGTCCCTGGCTTCTTTTTGCTCAAGGCTAGCACTCTACACTTGATCCACAGTACTGCTTCTGGCTTTTTCTGTTTATGTGCTGAGGAATTGAACCCAGGACTTCATGTATACAAGGCAAGCACTCTTGCAACTAGGCCATATTCCCAACCCCAAATATTGCTAAAGCAGACAGAACTTCATGTGTGGACAAAGCACATTCATGACCAAGAAGGTTAAGAACATCCTTGCTAGATGTGGCTAGAGAAGATGGGCTGGCTTTAGATATTTAGCATACAAATGCCAGGGGTGGGAGGAGGGGGAGGAATGTCCATTTTGCCTAGCACTAGCCCTAGAATAGGACTAGGCTGGACAAAGTATTCCCACATGTATTTAAATGATTAGAATGTATTGGCTAGGTACAAACGTAGAGTGGGTTAAGATTGTATAAACTTATCTTTCATTTATTTTTCTTTTCTCATTGACTTTCTTACCTCTACCTGGCTTTTTTTTTTTTTTTTTTTTTTTGGCCAGTCCTGGGCGTTGGACTCAGGGCCTGAGCACTGTCCCTGGCTTCTTCCCGCTCAAGGCTACCACTCTGCCACTTGAGCCACAGCGCCGCTTCTGGCCGTTTTCTGTATATGTGGTGCTGGGGAATCGAACCTTGGGCCTCGTGTATCCGAGGCAGGCACTCTTGCCACTAGGCTATATCCCCAGCCCTCTACCTGGCTTTGAATGGAGCTGCTTGGGCCTCAGCCTCCTGAATAGCTAGGATTACAAACGTGAGGCAATCAAGACTGGTCAGTGAGGTTTTATTCTTCTTCTTTATTGTCAAAGTGAAGTACAGAGGGGTTACATTTTCATATGTAAGGCGAGTACATTTCTTATCTAACTTGTTACTTCCTTCCTCATTTTTCCCTCGCCTCCCCCCTTCCCTCATACCTCTTCCCTCATGAGCTGTACAGTTGGTTTACACCAAATGGTTTCATCAGTATTGCTGTTGCCATTGTTTGTCTTTTTATCCTTTCTCTCTTGATTTTGGTATTCCCTTTCCCTTCCATAGGTCTAGTACACGTATATACAGTATCCAGGATACTAAGATCAGTTACAGTGATAGTAGGGGTAAAACCACAGGAAGGGAATATGAGAGAAAATTTTAAAAACTGCAAAAGGGTATGGTTTCACATGGCATGTTGGAAATAACCACAACAATGATATACCACTTGTTTCCATAACTTGGAGTTCATTTTGCTTAGCATCATCTTATGTGTTCATAAGGGCATAGCTATTGAGCTATTGTGATCGTCTGCTAGAATAATCCTTGACATGTACTAATTATTCCCTATGAGGGAAACCATGGAGTCCATGTTTCTTTGGGTCTGGCTCACTTCACTTAGTATGATTTTTTTCCAAGTCCTTCCATTTCCTTACAAATGAGGCAGTGTCATTCTTTCTCATAGAGGCATAGAATTCCACTGTGTATATGTACCACATTTTCCTGATCCACTTGTCTACTGAGGGGCATCTAGGTTGGTTACATATTTTAGCAATGGAAAATTTCCTTTTTCAGGTTTTTAAAGTTCTCATCATAGAGGTCTTTCACTTCTTTGGTATAAGTATTTTATATTTTTTGAGGCTATTGCAAAAGAGTTGCTTTCCTGATTTCAGCCTCCCTCTTTGGGTTGTGGCATATAGAAAAGCCATTGATTTTTGAGGACTTATTTTATATCTTGCTACTTTGCCAAAGTGTTGGATCAGCTCAAGTAACTTGGGAGTAGTCTATGGGGTTCTTTAGAAACAGTATCATGTTGTCTGCAAAGAGCCTTTAACTTCATCTTTTCCTATTCGAATCCTCTTTAAGTCTTCCTCTTGCCTTATTGCTGTAGCTAGGAATTCTAGTACTATGTTGAAGAGGAGAGGAGAGAGCCGAAAACCTAGTCTTGCTCCTGATTTTAAAGAAAATGGCTTTAACTTTTCACCATTAAGAATACTGCTCACTGTGGGTTTGTCATAGACAGCCTTTATTATATTCAGGAATGTTCCCTGCAATCCTAATTTCTCCAAAGCTTCTATCATAAATGGGTGCTGGATTTTATCCAACGCTTTTTCTGGATCTAAAGAAATAATCATGTGATTCTTGACCA
>NW_025959353.1:0-30672 GCF_023159225.1 Perognathus longimembris pacificus | reverse complement strand
TCTATAATCTCAGCTACTCAGGAGGCTGAGATGTGAAGATGGATGATTGAAGCAAGCCAGCCAGGCAAATATGACACAACCTTATCTCAAATTAAACAGCAAAAAAGTCCAAAAGGGAAGTGTACTTCAATTGGTAAAGGGAACTCTTGAGTGGAAAATCCCAGTAACACAGTAAGGCCCTGAGTTCAAGCCCTAGTATTCACACACACACACACACACACACACACACACACACAGAGGCAAAAATGCTGAGGAAACAGAAAAGGCAGAAATATCTTTAAACAGACATTTATTATAGTCATTACAGTGTGACACATTTTAGTCTAGTTTTAGTGTAATCACATTTTAGTCTAATGAAAAGACTGATAGAAAGGAAACCAACTGTTTGGTAACCAAGGCTGAAGGTAATTTGTAAATATGAAATAGAAATAAAAACAGATGCATGGCTATGAAGAATTAGAATGAGTCAGTCTGATTCTTGTAAAACAATTTGACTTATCATTTAACTGCACAAATTGACTGGGGTGAGGAATGAAAGTCAGGGTGTAAATTCAGGAGCCATGTTCTCAGTGGTGATGAATCAAACTTCCTGTGAAGCCAACATGAAATGTGCAAGTGGTGTTGCCTTGAAGAAGACATAGCCAAAGGCATGTATGATGTGAAGTTCCATCTGGAAGGACATGAGGGGGCAATTGCATCAGGCTAGTTAGTGGATTATGAGGGTTCCCCACTGTGTCTCTTCCTTGTGGGTTGGTATGAGGGCACACTGTACCTGGACTCCAGACTGGTTGTATTGTCATCCATTCCACAATGAGCTCTATGGAGGCCAACAGCAGGACAGGAGGATTATGGGTATGTGGTGAAGCCAGCAATGACAATTCATCCAGGAGAACATGGCCAAACCCAGCCCACTCCTGGTGAAAGGCCTGTGTATCCCTTTGCTGATACCTGTGATTGGAGCAAAAGTTCTAGCTATAAACAAGCCTGACTTGCCCATGCATTTGTACAGAATCTGCTGCCCCATAATGGAGTTTCAGTCAAGGATGGGCCACAGAGGCAACAATGACCGTTTATGCCAACCTCCCCATACCTCATCTGTCTTGGTGTAGATGGGGACAGGCTATGGTTTTCTGAAACTGATGAAACACATAACATACAATTTCCTTACAATGTGATCATGACTTTAGCAACATGATCGTGCTTGCCTGTTTATCAATACCTGTTCTGTGCCAGGACTGTGTGAGTGGTTTAGGGGTACAGGAAATGAATTTGGGGTATAGTATCCTCACAAAATTAAAAAGAGGAGAGCTCCAGTGGATGTAGTCCAGGCCAACAAGCACTACACTAACAAGATTACAAGGTAAAGAATTCTGGGATTGATACTTACCTTGCTGTTAACAGCTCCTTTAAACACATGTCCTGTTGAGATGCTGAGTAGAAAGACTAATGGTGAGGAAAGCTGTAATAGGTGTCTTCCTTGATGAAAAGAAAAGGAGCTGACACATTCCTTGCTGTCAACTGCCAAAAGAGGTATATTTCATGATAAACATGTATTAAACAGAGTTCAAATGTAATAAGCAGATTACAAGAGTGGGCATCTACCTTGTTTAAGACACCTGGAATAAAAGGAGATCATGATGATGAGACGCGGACATGAATATTCCGTGCTGATTAGAGATGCATCATGGAGACCAGTTTCACCATGGGGAGAGATTCAAGCCCTTGACTCCATCCTGAGAAAAGATGGAAGAGATGTATTTGGGAAATAAGGAATGAGGAAGGACATGAACACATGCTAAGGAGACCCCAACTTGATACTCACCTACACATGTAGAGCTGATATAATTGGATTCCAGCATAAAGAGAACAGTAGTACATTCCATGCTAAGCAGTAGATGATGAATCCATGCTAAAGAGACCTCAAGCTGAAACTTACATTAGTAAGCATAGCTCACATAAATGGATTCCAGGAAAAGACAGCTGCAATACATGTGAGATGATTCCATTATAAAGGAAGTTGCACTACTAATTTCCTCCCTGAAAAGAGCTGGATTAAGTGCTGATAAGAACTGGAACATATACATTCCATTCCCTGGAGAGCAACAGAAGATGTATTCCATGGTAAGGACACTTAAAAGTAGAAACATTTCTTGCTGAGCTGAGTGAGCAAAGGGAAATCAATTCCAGGCTATACAGTTCTTCATGGATGCTGCAGCAGAAATATGCTATGTTGTTGTGCCCTCAAATGCAAATGACTCGTGTGAAACAGGAGTAGAAAAGTCTTCCATGATAGGGTGTTGTTGCAGATTTCTATGCCTTGTAGAAATGCTGAAACTCACCACATTCTAAGCAGGACTAGGTGAGGTATATCACATGCCTTGGAATATACCTAGGAGAGCTGAAATCAGACTTCCATGGTGATATAGGAACAAGGTTGAAAAGGACAGAAATGATATACTCCATACTGTGATGAACAGAAGATGGATGATTCCACAGTGCTACAGTAGATTTGTAGATCTCATGTTAAACATGAAAGGCATCCAATGAGGAGTAGAGTTGGAGGACATACATTTCATGTGGAAGAGAGCTGGAGGAGACATATTCCATGTGGAGGAGAATTGGAAAAGGCATATTCTCTGATAAAGAAAGTCAGAGTAGACAGATTCCCTGATGTAGACGTATAGAATGCATGCACTCCATGCTGATGGGAGCTGGAACCAGCACACCCTGTCCTTCGTAGAACTGATGTTGATCGAATCCACGCTGAGGAGAACTGAGGTAGATGCACTCCATGCCAAAGAGTGGTACACTTCCCAGTTACATGCAGGAGAGTGTTGAGTAGACACTTACCTTGCTCACAAGAGCTGCTTTTAACAATGCCATCCTGAGAGCCCCAGCTTCAGAGAGATGAGATGATGCATGCAATGCTGAGCTAACTTATAATACAGATTCCAGGCTGATTCCAGAAACTGACTGAAGAAGAGAGCTGCTCTAGCCACAACTCATGCTGATGAAAATCTGTGGAATTGCACTTTTTGCTAAGAAGAAAAAGTAGTAAGGTACTCCTCATGGAAAATAGAAAGGGACACACATCGCATGCTGAGAGGAGATGGAGAAGCAGCATTCCTTGCTCAAGGCAGCTGGAGTAAGCAAACTATTCAGTGAATGGAGATGGATGATATGTGTTCCAAGTGAATGAGACATGGTGCAATCTCATGACATGTTGTAAGGTGCTGGAGTAGACACATTCCAATGTAAGGAGACATGAGAGTGACAGTCTATATGTTGAAGAGGACTAGGGTAGACACATTCTATAATGCTATAAGTAAACATGTCAACATCCTGAGGAGAACTGAGTTAGTAATTACTTACCTGAAGAGGGCTGCATTACATATATTCCATTCTCAGCACAGCTGGAGTAGACAGCTTCAACAAAAAGGAAAGCTGCACATGATACTTACCTTATGAGGAGAGTTGAACATGCTATAATCCATGATGCTGAGTTCAACTGTAGCTTCATTCCTTCCTACAGAGACATGAGGTAGACATAAACCATGAAAATGAATTCAAGCACACAGATTCCATGCAGCAGAGAGACAGAAGAGATTCATTTCATGCTATGAGCCATGAGGGAAAAGATTCAATACTGCCCGAAGATCCAGGAAGGAGATGGTTTCATGACGAAAAAAACTTACCCGAAAGAAATGCTTGCCATCTTGTGGGAGTTGGAATAGATGCATTCCATGCCAAGAAGAATGGGAGCACGTGTATCCCATGCTGCAGATAGTGGGAGATGATTCCATGATAAGGAATCCTCAAGGGAATATTCAGCTTGCTGCAGAGGGCTGGAATCCATGACAATAACCCTCGGGAGACTTGGGACACATCCTCTTCATGCTCTAGAGAGCAATGACAAATACATTCCTTGTTGAGAAAATTAGAGTGTATTTCTTCCTTGCTGGAGTGAATAAAAGGAGGTGTCCTTCAGTCTGTAGAAATCTGGCCTTGACATTTTCCATCCTCAGGGAAACTGGGATTCAAACTTTAGATGTGCGGGAAGAGCTATTTTAGACTGGGAACTGGAGTAGACACATTCGGTGCAGAAAGGCACTGAAGCATATAGATTCCACCTGAGGAAGATTCGAGGAGGCTGAGTTGCAAAATACCACTTTCATGCTCACAATTATGCTGAAGAAAACTGGGCCCACACTTGGAGGAGACATATTGCACATGCCCCAAACTGGAGGTGATAGACACATTCTAACTCCCCCAAACTGGCAGACATATTCTACATGACTAAAAGAGGATAAGACATTTTTCTCTTGCTCAAAACTGGAGGAGGCACATTCACATTCTGGGCTGAGAAAAGCTGAAGAGAGGCATTTCCACATTGAGTAGTGGTGGATGAACACACTCCATGTGGAGCAGAGCTGGAGAAACACATCGCAGGTTGTGGTTATCTGGAGTTTCCATGCTCCAGACTGAGGGATGCTGGAACAAGAGCCATTGTTTGCTGAGGAGAATCCAAGTATACAATTTCCCTGATGAAAAGAGCAGTGTAAATCTCACTCCACTCTCAAGTGAATTGGAGGAGATACATCGCAGGAATTGTACAGTTGGAAAGCCAATCTTTTCTAAGGTAACATCCATGGCTGTAATTCATGTATAGTAGAGATGGAACAAATCACATTTCATGCTGAGGAACTTTGTAAAGTATGACTACAGCGATTCCAAGACGTTAAGAGTATGAATAGACAGCTTCCATGCAGGCATGGGCTAAATAATATGCATTCTGTACTAAGCCGATGTATTCTAAGCAAGTAATGTTTTACTAGCCAGCTGTCTACTCAAGAAAGCCACACTTGAATCTTATCTTGCTGACAAAAGGTGCTTTAAGGACATCTCTAAGGAGACAGATCCTAATTCTGTACATTCCAAGAGAGGGAGAACTGTGGTGGCCAAGAATCCATGCAAAAGGCTGCTGGGATAGCTTACTGAGGAGAACTGGAGCTGATCCATTCCATGAAAGAAATACAGAAGCCCATACTCCATGCAGGAAAATCCTGGAGTTGAGAACTGCCTTGCTTACCAGAGCTGGAGTTGATGGTTCCTGTGCCAAGAACAGCCTTAATGCTTGAGAAGAACTGAAGGAGCCAATTTCCCAAGGCAGGGAACTGAACAAACATATTCCCTGCTCATACACATGTATTTTATGCTAAAGATAACCATGGGAAATGCCATTAATGCTCAGAAGAACTGGAAGAGAAACATTCTAGGGTAGAGAATGCATCTATACATATTCCCAGAGAAAGAGAGCTGGTCCATTCTCATTACTTTTACAAAAAAATGAGCAGACTTGCATTCCATGTTTTGTACAGATGGAAACCAAAAATTGCATATTCTGAATCTGTTAATTTCATGCTGATATAACCCGCAGTAAATGGGTGATAGATTCCATGAGGGAAAGAGTCAGAGAAGCCACATTCCATTCTGTACTGGGCTTGGCCACTGTAATGGGCTTGATCAGAGCTACAGTAGAGGTATTCCATGACAAGGAGCACTGAGCTAGCCAGACTCCATGCTGACAAAAACTGGAGTTGATGCGTACCTTGCCAAGGAGAACTGCCTTTATAACTTGTGAGGCTGACATGTTGTGGACAGGAATCCCGGCTAGCATACATAGAGTAAGTGCATTTTTTTGGATACAATTCTTCCTGAGAAATATGGCTGGAGTTAAATGTGTTCCAGGACACGTTCAAAGATGAAAATAACATGCTGTGCTGAATTGCATTAAAACATATGCTTACCTTTCTGGAGATGAAAGCTACAGACACATACCATGTGCAGTTTGCCTGAGATCATGTTCTTTGAGGAAGAATGCAGGATCTGGCCTCCTGAATGGCCTAGGGGTCCCTTGACTGGACAGAAAACTGCTCAGTCATGCTGAGCAGAAAGGAGGTAAACAGATCTCATGCTGAGGAGACCCACAGTAGAAACAGTCCACGACAAAGACCAGTATGCTAGCAGCAAGACTGCATGCTAAAGAATGCTTGCATTGACACTTACCTTGCTGATGAGAGCTGCTTTAAACACATACCATGCTGAGATAATGAGTAGTAGAAGGATGCATGCTGAGGAGAACTGGAATAGGTGTATTCCTTGATGAAGAGAACTGGTGCTGACTCCACCCCTATTGAAAGATGCTACAATAATGATGGATTTCAAAACAAAAATAAGGTAGTAAACACATTTCACATGTACTAAACACAATACTGAAGTGACTATTTACCTTACTTAAGAGAGTTGGAACCAATGAAATCCATGTTGAGAACTAGAATTCAAATATTCCATGCTGAAAAGAGATGGTGTCCAAATATTCTGAATGTTTTTGTGGAGATCAGTTTCACCACGAGAAGAGATACAAGCTATTCATATCATTCTGAGAAGATGGAAAATATACATTTTGAAATAAGAGGAAGGAGAGAGAATTCTATTTTAAAGAGACCCCAGGTTGACACATACCTTAGTAGCGTTCAGATAGTTGGGATTCCAGGACAGAAAGATCAGTAGTATATTCCATGGTGAGCACGATGCAATATGATTCCAAGACAGAGAAACCTGGAGTGCCCAGCTTCCTGAAAGGAGCTGGTAGAAGATGGTTTCAATGCTGAGCAGAACTGGAGCTATTCATCCCACTCCTTGAAGTGTAGGGGGAGTTGCATTCCATAATAAGGTCACTAAGAGTAGATGAGGTGAGTGAGCAACAAGAGATTGATTCCAGGCTGTACAGGCCATAGTTGATGTTGGCTTTCCACTGGAGATCTGCAGTAATACCTGCATCTCCATTTCTTCCACCCCAAGGAAAACTGGAAGAGATGCATTTCAGCCTGACAAGAATCAGAAAACACATACTCCCTCCTTGAGGAGAGTAAAAGGAGTTATATCCACATTGAGGCAAATTAGAGTAAACACATCCCATGTCAAATATCCAGAAGTAAAGGATCAAGTCTTCAGGAAAGCTGCATTAGAAACATTCCATTTTGTTGTGCCCTCAAATGCATATGCAATCGCATAATATACCAGGAGGAGACCTATTCCATGATAGGATCCTATGAAAGAATTCTATTCATCACAGTGCTCCTGACATTCATTGCCTCCTAATGAAAACGAAGAGAGGTAAATCACATGCCAAGCATTACACCTAGGAGAGCTGGAATCAAAGATTTTCATGGTGAAAAGCAGGAACAGAGATTGACAAGGATGGAACAGGTATATTCCGTACTGAGAAGAGCAGAGATGTTCAATTTCTCATAGTGCTGGACTAGAGTTTGACTATACATGTACTTTGTTTAGCAGAGCTGGAGTAGATCTCATGCTAAACAGACCTGGTAGAAAACCATCCCATGATGAGAAGACTTGGAGAACAAACACTTCATAAGCAAGAGAGCTGCTGGAGACACATTCCATGTTGAGAACTGGAGAAACATTGCACACTGAGGAAAGCAGCAGTAGACACATTCCCTGATACAGAGAGCTAGCATACATGCATTTCTTGCTGAGGAGAGCCACTGGAGTCTCACTCCATTCTGAAGTGGACTGCACAGATACTGTTTCTTCATATACTGGAAATGATACCTCAGTGAGCTCTGCGGATTCATTTCATGCTGAGAAGAGCAGGAGTAGACATGTTTCATTCAGATGAAAACCATCATAGATGAGAAGATGGGATCCATGAGGACATGGAGTCCTACATATACATTTTGTGAAAGAGGCACACTCATCCTGAGTAGAACTGAAGTTCATAGATTCCAATCTATGGAGAGCTGAGGTAGATGTACTCCATGCCAAGGAGCACTATACTCACGAGATTCCAAGCTGGAGAATGCAAGTGTTGACACTTACCTTGCTGACGGGCTGATTTCATCACTTGCGTTGCTGAGAGATTTACCTTCATCCAGAGGCTCCTGATGAAGAAAGCTGGAGGTGGTGTGTCCCAAGCTGAAAGGACAAGCAACAGACAGATTCCAAGCTGCACACTGATGCACAAGAAACTGACTGTGAGGAGGACAGCTGATTTACACAAGTTTCATGCTGAGGAGAAACTGAGGAGGTACACTCCATGCTGAGCAGAGATGGAATAGTATGCCCTTCATAAAAACAAGTGGAGACATTATCTGTGCTGAGGAGAGACGGGATAGGTGAACTCCATACTCAAGACATCTGAGAAGATGTGTTGTTCAATGAAATGAGTTCGACAATATGCATTCCAAGAGGAGGAGACATGGATTGGGCTCATGCCATGTTGCAAAGACCATTCCATCGTTCCATTGTAAAGAGAATTTAGAGACACATTCTATGTCTCTCCAGAGAGACTGTACTAGACACATTCTATGGTATAAAGACACATATTTGAAATGGATTCCATGCTGAGTGTTGAATTAGAAATTACCTGAAGATTGTGATGCCCCACTACAGAAGAATGGATACAAAACTATGGTACCTGGGCTGGGAATATGGCCTAGTGGCAAGAGTTCTTGCCTCATATACATGGGTTCAATTTCCCAGCACCACATATATAGAAAACGTCCAGAAGTGGCGCTATGGCACAAGTGGCAGAGTGCTACCTTGAGCTAAAAGAAGCCAGAGACAATGCTCAGGCCCTGAGTCCAAGGCCCAGGACTTGGCAAAAAAATAAATAAATAAATAAATAAAGAGGTGGTACCTATACACAATGAATTACTACATAGTGATTAGAAGTGATAAAATATTGGTATTTGCAGGGAAATGGTCAGAACTTGAATGAATAATGTTGAGTGAGACAAGCCTAGCACACAGAGAACAAAGGGGCATGGTCTCCTTGATATATGTCTGTCAGGGTGGCGGGAGGGGAGACAGTAGGGACCAAGTCTACAAAACAAATTCTTCTTTTCAAATGGTATTTCCACAGGTTTGGTTCAGCCACCTTACATTATGTATAAGCAAAAACAACTCTAAGATCAGGACACAGGAGGATTCTATTGTTAACCTTACATTTAAAGATCTAGGTGAATTTCTTTGGCGTAAGCTACATGGTTACTGTATATGATTTTGGTACACTGGGCATTGTATTTGTGCCTCCATGATCTAGGGAAGGGAAAGAAAAACAAGGGTGTAAGATATCACAAGAAATGTACTCACTGCCTTATTATGTAACTGTATCCCCTGTGCACAACACCTTGTCAACAAAATTTTAAAAATAAGGAAAAGAAATTATCTGAGGAGGGCTGCATTAGATATCTTCCATTAGGTACACAGCTCGGATAAACACATTCCACAACAAGGACAGCAGGTGATACGTACCGTTTGCGCCGAGCTGCACTTGAATTTTTCCATGCTGGAAACAGCAACAATAGCTTTATTCCATCCTGCAAAGAGATAGGTAAACATGGACTGTGAGGAATGAACGCAAATACATTGATTCCACCTAGCAAACAGACTGAAGTGATGAATTTTATGGTCTTAGCAAAGAGGGAAAAGATTCAGTCTTGCATGTGAATACAGAATGGAGATGGTTCCATGCTAAGAAATGCTTGCCCCAAATAAAAGCTTACCTGACTGAGAAGAGCTGAAATTGATGCATTCCATGCCCAGGAGAACAGAAGCACACATATTCCATGCTGAGGAAGTGGGAGCAGATGACAAAGAATCCTCAAGGCAACATCACATTCCTACAGAGAGCTGGAATCCTTGATTGCCAGGCTGAGGAGACTTAGAACAGGTCCACTTCAGGTTCTCAAGAGCAGTGATAGAGACATTCAAAGCTAAGAAAAATTCGAATGGATCTATTCCCTCTTGGAGTGAGCAAAAGGAGATGTCCTACTGTCTGTGCACGCATAGCCATATTTTTCTGACTGGGAAAAATGGACACCCTCTTGAGAAGTGCTGGAGGAGAAACAGTATAGACAGTTCACTGGAGTAGACACATTCCATGCTTAGAAAGGCTGGAACAGACAAGATTCCACGTGAGAAAGGCTGGAGAATCCCCACTCTTGTAGAAGACCTACAGCCATCACTTTTCATGTTCATGACAATGGAGGAGGCATATTCTTTGCTGGGAAGATGCGGACCTAACATTGAATAGACATATTCCACAGTTCCAAAATTGGGTGGACATATTCTTCATGTCCAAAACTCGAGGAGATATATTCCACATGACCAAAACTGGTGGAGACATAGTTTAGGTTGAAATGAGGACAGACATTCTACACTGAAGAGAGGTAGATGAACACATTCCATGTGGAGGGAAGCTGGAGAAACACACTGCATTGTGTGCTGATATGGAGAAAACACTCCAGACTCATGAATGCTGGAACAAGAGGTATTCTCTGCTGAAGAGAATTCAATTATACAATTTCCAAAAAGACAAGATCTGGGTGAGTCTTATTTGATTATCAAGTGGGTTGGAGAGATACATTCCAGGTATTGCACAGCTGTAAAGCAGACCTTTTATAAAACAGCACCTATGGCTGGATTACATGCATTTCATTATTATAAAGAAATCATAAGGGATATCCCAAGCTGACAAGACCTGTGGTAAATGGGTGATTGATTCCATGATGACAAGACTTGCAGAAGACACATTCCATTTTGTGTTGGTTTTGATCTGAGCTGCAGTAGACAAATTCCACGACATGGAGCACTGAACTAGTCAGACTCCATGCTGACAAAAACTGGAATTGACACGGATCTTGCCGAGGAGAAGTACCTTTAACATGCCAGGCTCACACTCGGAGGACTGAGACCCCACCTAGGCATAAACCTAGAGTAGGTGTATTTCTTGATGAAAACAGTTGCACAGGACACTATCTTCCTAAGAAATGTGACTGGAGGAAATGCATTCCAAGCCAACTCAAAGTATGAAATCCACATGCCATGCAGCAGGGTGCTAAAGCAGACAATTCTCTGAGGATAAAGCTAGAGACATATTCCACATTATGGGTACTTGAGTAGACCACATTCTATGAGGAAGAGTGCAGGATCTAGGCCACTGAAGAGCCTAGTGGTCACTTCAGTGAATAGAAACCTGCTTAACCAAGCTTAGTAAAACAGAGGTAGACAGATCTCATGTTGAGGAGACCTTCAGGACAATGATAAATGTATTAACAAGACTGCATGATAAAGCATACTAACATTGAAACTTACCTTGTTGAGGAGAGTTGCTTGAAATGCACGTCATCCTAAGACCCAGAGTCGAAGTAATCATGCTGAGGAGAGCTGGAATGAGTGCATTCCTTCATGAAGAGAAAGAACACAGAAATATTCAGTAACACATTTCAAGTGTATTAAGCACATTGCTGGAGAGGAAATTGATATTACTTAAGAAAGATGGAATAAATAGATGTCAGGCTGAGGATAACCGGCATTGACATACACTTTTTTTTTTTGGGCGGGGGGTTCAGTCATGAGGCTTGACCTCTGGACTTGGGTGCTGTCCCTGATCACTTCACCTCTACCACTTGAGCTGCAGCACCACTTCAGGTTCTGCTGGCTAATTGGAGGTAAGAGTCTCACAGACTTTCCTGCCCGGGCTGCCTTTGAACTATAATGCTCAGATCTCAGCCACTTGAGTAGCTAGGATTAAAGGCATGAGCCACTGGTGTCTGGAAGCATTGACATTTTTTATGCTGATTGGATATGGCATCAACATATCCCATACTGAAGGAATTTTTGGAGACCAATTCTGTCATGTGGAGATGCAAGGCATTGATTCCCTTGTGTGGAAATTTGGGAAAGGTGGATTTGGAAATGAGGAAAGAGAAAGGAAAGAAATCCATGCTAAATAGACCCAAAGATGACACTTACCAAATTCAGATACTTGGATTCCAGGACAGACAGAACACTGTTATATTCCATGCTGAGCAGGGTGCACAATAATTCCATGATAGGAAATGTGGAGTTAGCACTCCTGAAAAGAGCTGGAGAAAATGGTTTCAATGCTGAGTAGAATTGGTGCATATTTATCCCATTCTCTGAAGAGCAGAAGGAGCTGTATTCCATGACAAGGACATTTAGAGTAAATTAATTCTTCCTGAAGTGAGTGAGCACCAGGAGATTGATTCCTTGATGTAAAGGATGCAGCTGACACTGTCCTTCCTCTGGAGACCTGGAATAAGAACTGCAGCTCCAAGCCATCCACCTCAAGGAGAACTGAAAAGATGCATTTCAGCCTGGCAAGAACCAAGCTAGACATAGTCCAGCCAGAGGACAGTAAGCCAGATACAATGCACACTGAGGCAAACTAGAGGAGCAGAATCCCATGTTGAAGTGCCTTCAGCAAAACATCAGGTCTCCAGGAAAGCTGCAGCAGGAACATTCTACTTTGTTGTGCCCTCAAATTTTGCATATGCTGTTATATAACATGACCAGAGGTGCCCCCAACGTGACAGGATGCTGTCAAAGAACTCTATGCATTGTAGAGTTGCTGGCATTTACTGCATCCTAAGATGAACTAGGAGATGTTTGTCACCTGCCTAACTTTACACCTAGGAGAGCTAGAATGAAAGACCTCCATGGAAACAGAAGCAGGAACGGAGGAGGATGACAAGGCAAGAGCACATGTATTCCATACTGAAAAGAACAAAACATGACCGATTCCTCATAGTCCTGGAATAGATGCCTACCTAGCTTAGCAAAGTTGGAATACATAGATTCCATGCTAAACAGAGCTAGTAGAAAGGCATTCCATGATTAGATGACTTGGAGGACACAAATTTCTTGAGGAAAAGAGAAGGAGGAGACACATTCCATGTTGAGAAGAACTGGAGAACACATATTCCCTGCTGAGCAAAGCAACAGTAGGTACATTCTGTGATGCAGAGCTAAAATACATGCATTCCAAGCTGGGGAGAGCTGCTCGAGTCTCACTCCATTCTGAAGTGACTGCACAACATGTCTTTATTCTTTATATACTGGAAATGATACCTGAGTGAGCTCTGTGGATTCATTTCCACTGAGAAGAGAAAGATCATCCATATTCCATGTTGTAAAGATCCTTCATAGATGGGAAGACGGGTTCCATGAGGCCATGGACTGCTGTATACACATTTCATGAAAGAGACACACTCATCCTGAGTAGAACTGCAGTCCACAGATCCCATGCTGAGCAGAGCTGAGGTAGATGTACTCCATGCCAAAGAGCACTATACTTGCCAGATTCCATGCCTGAGAATGCCAGTGTTGACACTTACCATGCCGACAAGAGCTGCTTTCATCACCTGCGATGCTAAGAGCCTCAACTTCATCATGAGCCTCTTTTGATGAAGTAGAATGGAGTAGACACACTCCAACTTAAGGATGCATCAGAGTCACAGTCTATATGTTGAAGAGGATTAGCGCAGAAACATTCTGTGCTATATATACACATGTCAACATGCTGAAGAGAACTGAGTTAGTAATTACCTACCTGAGGTGGGCTACATTACAAATATTCCATTCTCAGCACAGCTGGAGTAGACAGCTTCCACCAAAAGGAAAACTTGTTATGATACTTACCTTGTGAGTAGAGCTTCACTTGCCACGTTCCATGCTACTGACAGTGATAATAGCTTCACTTCTTCCTGTAGAGACATGAGGTAGACATAGAACATGAGGAATGAACTGAAGTACACGGATTCCATGCAGGAGAAAAACTGAAGAGGTCATTTTCTGCTATGAGCAATGAGGATACAGGAAGGAGATAGTTTCATGCTAACAATTGCTTATCATGAATAAATGCTTACATTCTCATGGAGAGTTGGAATAGATACATTCCATGCCAAGGAGAACAGGAGCACATATATCCCATACTGAGCATAGTGGAAGTTAAAGAATCCTCAAGAGAATAACCAACTTCGGTAGAGAGCTGGAATCCATGTTTGCAAGGCTGGCAAGACTTGGGACACATCCTCTTCATGCTCTAGAGAGCAGGACAAATACATTCCTTGCTGAGAAAAATTAGACTGGATCTATTCCTTGCTGTAGTGAGCAAACGGAGATGGCATTCAGTCTGTTGAGACCTGGCCTTTACATTTTTCCAATCGTCATGGCTACTGCGATAAATGGATTCCACCTTAACAAGTGCTGGAGTACACTGTGAAGTAGAGTAGACATATTCTATGCAGAGAGGCACTGAAGCATAGATATTCCATGTGAGTAAGGCTCGAGGAGGCCCATTCTGCTGAGTGACCTGTAGCACACACCTTTTATGCTCAGGACAATGGATGAGGAGACCTGGGCCCAAACATAGAGACCTATTAAACTTGCCCCAAACTTGAGGAGATATATTCCACAGCACAAAACTGGAAAAGATACACTCCACATGTCCCAAATTGAAGGAGATATATTCCACGTGCTGTAAACTGGAGGAGACATCTTCTACAGCACAAAACTAGAAAAGATGTATTCCACATATACAAAATTGGAGGAGATATATTCCACGTTCTGAAAACATTGCTCTTGCTCAAAACTGGAGGAGATACTTTCAGTTGAAAAATGATGGGGAAAGACATTCCATATTGAGGAGAGGTGGATGAACACATACCACGTGAAGGAATGCTGGGGAAAAACATTGCATTGTGTGTTTACCTAGAGTACACATACTCCGGGCTGAGGAATACAAGAGACATTTTCTGTTGAGGAAAACTGAATTATCCAATTTTCCTGATGACACGAGCTGGGTGAATCTCCATTCTCAAGTGGATTGGAGGGGATATATAGCAGGCATTGTGCAGTTGAAAAATAGAACTTTCCTAAGACAGCACTTGTGGCTGCATGTCATTTAGAGATGGAGTAGTCACATTCCATGCTGAGGAGCATTGCAAACGTTGGCTATAGGGATGTCCAGAAGTGGAGGAAACATATTCTGCATGCCCCCAACTGGAGGATATATGTTCCACAAACTGAAAACCAGAGGAGACATCTTCCACAAGCTGGAAACTGGAGGAGATATCTTCCACATGCCCATGACTGGAAGAGACATACTGCATATACACAATGCTGGAGGAGAAATTTTCCACATGCCCAAAACTGGAGGCAATATCTTCCGTATATCAAAACCTGGAGGTGACAACTTTGACATGCACAAACTGGAGGAGACAGCTTTGGCATAACCAAAACAAGAGGGAGAAAATGTCCACTGGCCCCAAACAGGAAAAGATGTATTCCACATGCCCAAAATGGGAGACATATTCCACATTTCCTAAACAGGAGGAAACATATTCACATGCCTGAAACAGAAGGAGACAGATCCCACATGCCCAAAAGTGGAAGAGACATATTCCATAGGCCCAAACCGGAAGCACATATATTCCATATACTGAAATCTGGAAGATATATTCCACATGTACAAAGCTGGATAAGACATCTTCCACATGCCCAAATTGGAGAGGATGTATTCCACACAGCCCAATATGGGAGGAGATATATTTCCCATAACAAAAACTAGAAGATAAATATTCTAAATGCCCACATATGGAAGACAAATCTTCCATATGTTGAAAACAAGACGAACTATATTCCACATGCAAAAAAAAAGAGCAGGTATTTTCAACACGCCCAATATTGAAGACATATTTCACATGCCAAAAATAAAAATAGATTAATTCCACATTCTCAAAACTGGAGGAGACATCTTCCACATGCAAAAAATGGAAAAGAGATCTCCTCTGTGCACAAAAATGGAGGAAACATATTCCACATGCCCAAAATTGGAGGAAATATATTCCACACAAACAAACATAGAGCAGGCATTTTCCAAACTGCACGATACATATATTCCACATGCACAAAACTGGAAGACACATATCCCCTGTTTACAAAACTGGAGGAGATACATTCCATATGCACAACTATTGAGAAGATATCTTCCACATGGGCAAACTGGAAGAGACATTTTCCACCAGCACAACCTTGCAGAAGACATATTCCAGTGTCCAAAACTGGAGGAAATATATTTCACATTAACACAAATGGATCAGGCATTTTCTACATGCCATAAACAGGAGGAGACACATTCCACCTGCACAATATTGGAGAAGATCCATTCCATATGCAGAAAACTGAAAGAAACGTATTCCACATGCACAAACCTGGAAGAGAGAGATGCTATATTTCCAAAACTGGAGGAGATATATTCCACATGCACAGATATTGAGGAGACAACTTTCACATGGTCAGAACTGGAGGAGACACATTCCACATGCCCAAAATGGAAAATAAATATTCTATATCCATAAAACTGGAAGAGACATATTCGACAGGCACAAAGCTAGAAGAGACATCTTCTGCATTCCCAAAACTGGAGGGGACATCTTCCATATACCCCAAATTAGAAATTTATTCCACATACCCACAACTAGAAGAGAAGTATTCCACAAGCACAACGTTGGAAGGGACATATTCCAAATGCCAAAAACTGAGAAGGACATATTCCACACACCCAAAGGAGCAGACATCAACCATGTGCCCAAAATTCAAGGATACATCTTACAAATAACTAAAATTGGTGGAGATATTTCACATGCCCTAAATTAGGAGACATATTCCACATGCCAATAACTGACACAAATTCCAAATGCTGAAAAAATGCAAGGGAAATACTCCACGTAACCTAAACTGGAGGAGACATCTTCCACACACCCAAAATTGGAGGACATATTTTCCTATGCCAAAAACTGGAGGAGACATATTCCACATGGACAAACTTGACAGAGACATCTTCCATGTGCCCTAAATTGGAGGAGGCTTCTTTCACATGGGCAACACTGGAGAACATATTGCACATGACCCAAGTAGGAGGAGGCACATTCCCCATACCTCAAACTGGAGGATTTGTGTTTCCTATGCCAAAAATTGGAGGACACATAATCCACAAGTACAAAAATGGAGTAGTAGTATTGCACATGATGAATACTGGAAGACACATATTCCACATGTACAAACCTGGAGGAGAAATCTTACACATGCTAAAAACAGGAGAATACATCTTCTACATGCTTCAAAATGGAAGACACAGATTCCACATGGTGGAAAGTGCAAGAGACATCTTCCATATCCCAAAACTGGAGGAAACATGTTCCATAGGCTCAAAATAGGAGTATATATCTTCCACAATGACAACCCTGCAGGAAATATCTTCCACATGCCCCAAAGCAGAGGAAACTTATTCCACATGCCCACAAGAGGAAACGTACTCTACATGCAGAAACCTAGAGGAGACATATTCCACATATCCAAAACTGGAGGAGACATATTTTACATGCTCAAAATTTGATAACACATATTCAACATGTCCCAAAGTAGAGGAGACTTATTCCACATACCAAATGCTGCAGGCGACATCTTCCACTTGCCCAAAACGGATGGAGACATATTACACATGCCCAAATTGGAACAGACATAGCCATGTTCCATAAACTAGAAGAGATATATTCCACAGAGACAAAACTGGAGAAGATATAGTATTCCACACGCCGAAAGCAGCAAGAGATATATTCTACATACCCGACCTGGAGGAAACATCTTCCACATGCACACAAGTGGATGAGACATATTCCAATTTCCAAAAACAACAGAGGTACCTTCCACATGCAGAAAAATGGAAGAAACATATCCTATACTCTTAAAACCAGAAGGGACATATTCCACATACACAAATTAGAGGAGACATCCTCCACATTCCCCAAACTGGAGGAGACATCTTGCACATGCCCCAAATTGGAGGACATTTATTCCATATTCACAACTGGAATAGGCATGTTCCACCCACATTAGAGCAGACATATTCCAAATGCCAAAAATTGACACATACTCACATGCCCAAAACGGAAGAAGACATCTTCATGTGCCCAAAATTAGAGGAGACATCTTAAACACAACCAAAACTGGAGGAGACATATTCTGCACATCCAAAATTGGAAGACATATATTCCACATGCTGAAAAGTGGAGGATACATATATCCCACATGCCAAACACTGGAGGAGATATATTCCCTAGACCAAAAGCTGAAGGTATTGCATTCCATGCACCCACACTGAATGAGACTTCATCCACATGCCCAAAACTGGAGAAGATCACATGTCAAAAACTGGAAGAAACATCTTTCGCATGTGCAAAGCTGGGAGAAATATTCCACATGATCCAAACAGGAGAAGGTAACTTCATGTGCCCAAAATTTGAGGTGACACCTTACGTATGATCAAAACTGGAGGAGACATAATCTGCATCAGCAAAACTGTAGGACATATCTTGCACATGACCAAACCTGGAGGCAACATCTTCCATATGCCCTTAACTGGCAGAAATATATTCCACATACCCAAAATTGGTATTACACTGCTGATAGGAATGTAAACTAGGGTAGCCACTATGGAAGGCAGTTTAAAGATTCCTCAAAAAACAACACATAGATATCCTTACTCTAAGGGAATGTGGCTTAGTGGTAGAGTGCTTGCCAGGCATGCATGAAGCCCTCAGTACCACATAAACAGAAAAGGCTGGAAGTGGTGTTGTGGCTCAAGTGATAGAGTGCTAGCCTTGAGCAAAAGAAGCTCAGAGACACTGCCCAGGCCCTGAGTTCAAGCCCCAGGACTGACAAAAAAACAACAACAACTACTCCATGATCCAGCAATACTACTCGTGGGCATTTTATCTAGAATATTTCAAATCACAGGATACAATAAAGACACACACACCCATGTTCATTGCTGTATTGTTCACCATAGTCAAGATAGGAAACAGCCCAGAGGCCCTACAATGGATAAGTGGATCAAAAATGTGATATAGTAAGATCAATATGCAATGTATATTATTTATGTGTGTTATATTTAGAATTTTACTCATGTATCAGAAAGAATAATATCTTATCATTTGGATCTGGAAAACATTACATTAAGGGAAGTAAGTCAGGCTCAGAGAAACAAATGGTACATGGTTTTCCTCATATGTAGAGGTTAAGTCTAAATTATAAACGTACATGAAAAATACACAGATCAAATATATATATATGTATATGTATGTATACACACACACACACTTACTAAAGAATGGTATACTCCAAAGTTTTCCAACGGAGTCATTCCTTTGAACAACTAACAGTTGAATGAATACCAAGAAGCTAAAATGTTTTCATGTGAGGTGAGGTGGTCAGGGAGATGGATGGGAAGACAAATGGAAAAAGGAAGGATTGAAAGAAAAATTTAGTCATCATATTCTATTTACATGTGTAAAAATGTAACCACAAAACTTGAAGGTATAGGTGGTTCTAGTAATGCAAGAGAATGATACATGGGATGACATTAATCAAGATGCATTGTATTTTATAAACTGATTGGTTGCCTCGAATAAAAAAACTCCTGTGGATTTTTTTCTTACCTTGTGAATTTTTCTATATTATCTCCTCTTTCCTTTCTAACACTTGGCACCTTGGCTTCCCATATGTCATCCTCTCCCTTCGTGAGTGTTACAGGTGGAAGTACATGCCTATAAATGTTTTGTGTCCTCAATTTTGTGAATTTTGTTCTCTACTCTTGTGTTTCATGCTAGTACATCGACGTTGTTTTAACATTTGTTTTGTTTATTAATTAGCCTTCTGATGTACTGGTATCTGTGGGACCCTTACGCCAATTTTCTGTGAGAGTTCTTGTAATTCTTTCCAATAATGGTGTGATCATGGGCCTTTGCTGTTTATTGTGTAATTATTTTGTGTTCATCAGTGTGACCACAGTACTATGCCATTTGAAGCTATCCCTAAGACTATAAACATACAATCTTTTGCCTGTTTTTCAATTATGGGTTGTCTGACTGAGATTCCCACTGCAATGAGTTCTGCATGTTATGCAGATAATAAAGTACAGTGCTTTCAATGAAGATCATGTAGGCCGGGTTGGGGATGAGGTGTGGGGGAATAGGATTGGGGCCTTCTTGTTTTTTCTTTTTTTTCCCCCAGCCTTGGGGCTTGAACTCAGGGCCTGGGCACTGTCGCTGCCTTCTTTTTGCTCAAGGCTAGCACTCTGCCACTTGAGCCACAGTGCCACTTCCGGCTTTTTTCTGTGTATGTGGTGCTGAGGAATAGAACCCAGGGCTTCATGCGTGCTAGCCAAGCACTCTCCCACTAAACCACATTCCCAGCCCCAGGGCTTCTGCTGTTTATCTCATCTTTCCTTGGGACTTAGAAGATGAACCATCTGTAAGCCAAGCATTATGGTTATCTGATCAGGCCAGACCCCAGCTGATGATGTTAGATTGGATATGTTCTGCCCTCAGCAAGTCTTTCTCTAGCCTACATATTTCCTCTGGGAGGAGCCCTGGCTGGCTGACCCTTGAAGCCAGCATCTCTGCTGTGTATGTATTGTTTCCAGGTGACCAGTTGTTTTATCAATTTGGATACCTGGGATTCAACTTTCCATCTGATGACTATTTGATCTCTGTCCAGTCAGAAGTTTTGTATCTCATAAGTTAACTAAACAGGCACTTCTAAAAGTTTGGGGTGGAGGTTGTTTTGGTTGGGTTTTCTGCACTATTTCTGGAGTTTGAACACTCAGGGCCTGGGTACTGTAACTGATATTTTTTTCTTTGCTCAAAAATAGTGGTCTACCACTTGAACCACAGCTCTACTTCCAGCTTTTTTGGTGATTATTGGAGACAAAAGTCTCATGGACTTTCTTGTCTAGGCTAGCTTCAAACTGAAATTCTCAGCCTCCTGAGTAGCCAGGGTTACACACACTTCAAAAGGTTTTTTTTCTTTTGTTTGTTTTTGTCAGTCGTGGCACTTGAACTCTGGGACTGGACACTGTCCCTGAGCTCTTCAGCTCAAGTCAAGTGCTCTACCTACCTCTTGGACCACAGCGCCACGTCTGTTTTTCTGGATGTTAATTGGAGATAAGAGTCTCACAGCCTTTCCTGCCCAGATGATCCTCAGATCTCAGCATCCAGAGTAGTTTGGATTACAGCCATGAACCACCAGTGCCCATCTCAAAAATTTTGTTAAATGGATTAATGAATGAATGAGTCCATGTGTAAGTGAATGAAAGCTCTAAGCCAAACACCAAACTCTGCCCAAGCTGGGCCTCTACTGGGAACAGCCTCTCCCTTCCCTCACAAGCTGCCAATGGCACTCACCCTTCCAGACTATGCTCTTCTACATAAGTTGCTTCTTCTCCTCCTGGCCCAATGACCCCATGCACCCCAACACACTCCTCCCTCTCTTCTCATCTCTCAGCTGACTGTAACTTCCTTGGTCAGTCTACCATTGGGAGATGTTCTATTCTTGAGGAAAGCACCAGAGTTGGGTACAGTCATAATCTAAGCCCTCTGCCTGAACTTGGTGAAATCCTTGTCTCCTTGGATCCTCAGTTTCTCCCTGTAAATAGGAATTGCATGCCCCTTCATAGCCATGCAAAGTTAGAAGACCTGACTTAAGTAAGACATTGTGCCTAACCTTTGACCTTCAGTCACTGTGTGAGAAGCTGTGGCTACTGCTGCAGACCCTGAAAACTGAGACCCAGTGTGACTGGGGGTCTGGGACCACCTCAATAAAGAGACAGAAAGGAAAACAGTTAAGGGACAGCATTGGAAGTAAAAGGAGACATAGGGACACTGCACAGCTGTGGTTTTTGCCCCAGTGTCATGTGCCAGGTCTCTTTTCTGCTGCCTTTGAGGATTCCAGAAATGTTAGCAGGAAACGTCCTGACATAGGAGCCAGCTTGGGGTGCATTCTCAACTTGGCTCACTTGCCTTGGGGAAAATGGGCTTGTCTGACCAGTCTTCACCTGCATGGTGTCAGGAGTACCATGATCATTACTGCCTCACACCATAAGAGAACCATTTTCCATCCCCATCAAATCCAAGAAGGGACAGATGAGGGGCCAAGGAAAACACCTTCTGATATTTCCCCTAGTGGGGTACAAGGGATTATCATATGCAAGTTTCTTTTTTACCTCACCTCTGCACAGGACTACTTGGGAGGCCAGCAAAGTTCTTGATGCCCTCTTGACTGGAGCATACTTGACAACACCAGGGCATGTGCATATCTATCTTCTGAACTGGATGTGCAGTCTTGGATCTGGGCATGTTGGGCATAGAGAACAGTAAAATTCTTGCCTGGCTCCCTCATGCTGTTTGAGTGCACACTTGGCCAACACACCACATCATGAAATTAGGGTCCCTAGAGTCTAAGGTTCTCTCACTTGTCACTAAAATGCAGGGAGACATGTAAATTGGAGTTTGGTGACTGAAATAGGATGTTATTTTTTACAATGGTTATCCTAGTGTGTGACAGATCTGCAAGCAATTTGTCCCAGATGAAATGTTCTTTTTGACCCATAGATCCCTGGTTCCTTCCCTCTCTCCCTCTTCTGCCCCCAGGCTCCTGGTAATCATTGTCCTACTCTCTATTTCTTTTTTTTTTTGCCAGGCCTTGGGCTTGAACTCATGACCTGGGCTCTGTCCTGAGCTTCTTTTGCTCAAAGGCTAGGACTCTACCACTTGAGCCACAAGGCCACTCCAGCCTTTTCTATGTATGCGGTACTAAGGAATCAAACCCAGGGCTTCATGCATGGTAGGCAAGCACTCTACCAGTAAGCCACATTCCCAAAAGGCCTACTTCATATTCAGTATTTATAAGTGAGATGCAGTAGAGTACACGTGATTCTGTTGGCATAGCTGTAGCAATAGGGAACAAGTTATAAAGAGAAAGAGTGAGACTCCTCTTCCTGCCTTGATAATAGTTCCTGGAATTGCATATTTCAGAATTACATAGATGTTTCTAGTATCTACTTTAACATGGTGCAACTTAATATTTTAATGATATGCCTTTTCATAATGCCAACATCTGAGAAAACACTGAAAGAGTTCTGATCTTCCTTGGCACTATTTTTACAGTAACCTGGGTTTGGGTCACTCTCTTACAGACCAGTTTTAGCTGTTGAAGCTGTCTGTACTATGATATTAAGGACCAAATAATAGTTGCTGAACTCTTACTCATCAGAATTGTTCAAGTCTCACCGCATGGTCGCCTCCTTGCTTGTCATGCTTGGTTGCAGCGCCAACTGACAATGCCAGATATATAAAAATTAAGTGTTCAGGAGCTGAGAATGTGGCTTAGTGGCAGAATGCATGAAGCCCTGGGTTTGATTACTCAGTACCACATAAACAGAAAAAGTTGGAACTGAAGCCCCAGAACTAGCAAACAAAAAAAGAAAAATCAACCCTAAAATTCATATGGAAGCCTGAAAGACCCTTTCTAGACAAAGCAATCCTGGGCAAAACAGAGCAATGCTAGAGTAAAATTATCACAATGTCCAACTTTATACCACAGCACCAGAAAAACAAACAGTATGGTTTCAGCACAAAGCAGACACGTGAGTCAATAGAGTAAGAGAGAAGATACTGAAAAATTGAAACAAATGATTCTGGGGAAAACACTGAAGATTGACCAGACCTTTATCCCTTACCCCATTCAAAAATCAACTTCACAAGGCTCAATGACCCAAAAACTTGAATCTGCTAAGGAAAATATAGGGAAAACACTTCAAGACAAAAACCTTGACAAAGGTTTTCTAAATAGGACTTGAATAATGGCGCTCTCCTGGCAAAAAACCGGTTAGTGTATAGTATACACATGACTCCAATAGCTCAGGAAATAAGAACCAGACCTGACAAATGGAAATTGCATCAAATTCTAAAACACTGCACAATAGAAAAAAGTAATAACTGCCTACCAAAAGAGGAAACCTTTGCCATATATTCATCCAAGGGGAGATTTATACCTAGCACAGAGAAACATCTCAAAAAAAATAAGCGAAACAATAAAACAGCAATCCATCTAGATCTAAATTTCATCAGCACATGATACATTATACCAAAGGAGAATACTCTTAGGAGAGGAACCCAAAGGCACAATGCTTACAGACCTCTGATCATATAAAATAATATTTATAGAAATGAACTCCAAAAAAGAACTTTATAATTACAATAAAAATATTTTAAAGGATAATACAATCAATACAAATGGGGACAGGCATAGTGGCTCATAAATGTAATCCAAGCTACTCAGAAAGCAGAAATGGAGATGGTCACAGTTCAAGACCAGGCTGAACACAACAAAAAAACGATGTGATTTCAATGAAAAAACTAGGTATAGATTGCTTGTATCCCTCATACTTCCTCATTCTTTAGTAGTTGCCTTCCCCCATTTGGTTGTCAGGAAGGTTTTAACTTTCTTATTTTCTTTAAGTAGGTACACAAAAGAAGTTTCAACATGTCACTTTGTAAGTATAATGCATTTTGATCAATATCCCTTTTTATCATCTCTCCCAATCCATCCAATCCTCTCAAGTAACCTAGTACCATTTTCATATATGTACATTTCATATATATGTATTCTCTGTTCATCTGCCCCCATCCCCTTGACCTCAGCCTCTTTCAAGAACACATTCAGCTTCCTGATACTCATTTTGTTAAGATGTAAGCCAGTTGTTCAAAGGAGTTATGCCACTGGAATCTTCCCTTGTATATACTGCACAACTTAATGTGT
Source organism: Perognathus longimembris pacificus (assembly GCF_023159225.1). Taxonomy (NCBI): domain Eukaryota; kingdom Metazoa; phylum Chordata; class Mammalia; order Rodentia; family Heteromyidae; genus Perognathus; species Perognathus longimembris. Next base: position 6,123 of record NW_025959353.1, on the reverse strand, counting down.
TTTTATATATAGGCCTATGCTATATATGTTTACATATAAAATTTAGATCTAATTTCCACATGAGAGAAAAAATGTGTCTCTCGTCTCCAATTCTAACTTACTTCATTTAACAATTTTTTCATGCAGTTTTTAGTTTATTAGCTTATCCTGCCATGTGCAAGTTGTATAGGCTATAATGCCCTATTCACTTGCTGTCCTACTAGCTCATTACTAGTAAATAGATTCTATTAACTCCATTAGTTTTATTTGATTTCCCTTTTAGAAGTATTAAGGTTTAAACTCAGGGCTTTGTATTTGATAGGCAGGTACTCTATTGTTGAGCGTTGCCTACAATCCTATTATTTCCATTTTATAAATAATAAAACAAAGGCACAAAAAGATTAGCCTCTGAGAAGTTAAAAGGCAGTAAGGAGTGGAGCAGGGATTCAAATGCAACCATATTGGTTCTGAAAGATACATAATGACTCACCACTTTTTCTAGGTTGTTTGTCTCTGTTATTATTGTTTGGGTCCTAGGAATTGAACCCAGGGCCTCATATATGCTAAACACATGGTCTATCAATAAGCTACAACCCCAACTCAATCCTTTGCAATCCTATCTTTACTTCCTGAGTTCTGGGATTACAGTGAGCACTACCATGTCCAGCAAGAACCTATAAATGTTGTTTGTTTGTTTTAAGTTAAGCATAAGGCTGTGTGTGTGGCTTAGTGGTAGAGTGCTTCCCTAGCTTGCATGAGTGTTAGCCTAGAACAAAACAAAAACTCAGAACAGTGCCCAGGCCCTGAGTCCAAGCCCCAGGACTGGCAAAAAAAGAAAAAAAATTCAAGCTGGGTGTCCATGACCCACACCTGTAATCCTATCTTCTCAGGAGGCTGACTGGTGAGGATGGCAATTCAAAGCCAGCCCAGACAGAAAAGACATCATGAGGGTCTTATCTCTAATTAACTACTCAAAAGCCAGAAATGGAGCTGTGACGCAAAGTACCAAAAGAGCTCAGGAACAGCACCCAGAGCCCAGGCAGTTCAAGCCTCTTAACCAACAAAAAAGTAATAATAATAATTATTATTCAATTATTCAATAGCTTAGGTATCAAGGAAATGCAAGTCAAAACTACACACAAATTTTCTCCCCCCTGTCATAATTGCTATCTTTGTTTTGTATTGTTGCCTGTTCTGGGGCTTGGGCTCAGGGCCTAAAGCAATAACCCTGGCTGCCTTTTTGCTCAAGGCTAACACTTTGCCACTTGAGCCACAGCACTACTTCTGGCTTTTTCTCTTTATGTGGTGCTAAGGAATTAAACCCAGGGCTTCATGCATGCAAGGCGAGCACTCCACCACGAAGCCATGTTCCTAGCACCCATATTGCTATCTTAAGAAAACAAAAAAGGGCTGGGAATGTGGTTTAGTGGTAGAGTGCTTGTTTTGGCCTGCACGAAGCCCTGGGTTCGATTCCTCTGTACCACATAAACAGAAAAGGCCAAAAGTGGCACTGTGGCTCAAATAGTAGAGCTCTAGATTTGGGCACCTAGAAGCTCAAGGACAAAGCTCAGGCCCTGAGTTTAAGCCCCAGGCCAGGCCAGGCCAGGTCAGGCAGAAATGGGAGGGGGAGAGGGGTTAGGAGAAAGGAAGAAAACCAAAAAAAACCACAAATGTCGATAAGAATATAGGAAAAGAGAAATCCTTATTCACAACTTCTAGGGAAATCAGTATGAAAAAAACAATAGAATTTGCAAGCCAGGTGCTGGTAACACATACCTGTAATCCTAACTACTCATGAAGCTGAAATCTGAGGACTGCAGTTTGAAGGCAGTCCACACAGAAAATTCCATGAGATTCATCTCCCATAAACCACCAGAAAGGCAGGATTGGAAGTATGGCTCAAGTGGTATAATTCCAGTCTAAAGGGGGGAAAAAAAGGAAAGCAAGAGCCAGAGGTTCTGCTATGGGCACTAAGAAAAATAAATCAAACTTCATATGATCAAGCAATACCACACCTCAGCAGAAAGTTAAATCAGCTTACTCTGAAGAAAAAGCCCACCTGGACAACCATATTTATTTATCCCTGCATTAATCACAGGGGCCAAATTATGGAATTAGTCCAGGTGGTCTATCATGGGTAAATAAAGAAAATGTCATACTTAGACACAATAGAGTTTTACTCTGCCATAAAGAACAGTAAAATTAAGTTGTATGAGGCTCAATGGATGAAACTAAATATATTTAGCAAATATTAGATAAGTACTTCCTATTTTATAAATGTGGAATTTAGAAGAAAAACAAAGGCCATGAGATGGGCACCAGTAGCTCACATTTGTAATCCTAGCTACTCAGGAGGCTGAGATCTGAGTATCACAGTTTGAAGCCATCCCAGGCACGAAAGTTGCCATGAGACTTTATCTCCAATAAAGCCCTCAAAAACCAGAAGAGGTGCTGTGGCTCAAGTGATATAGGGCTAGTTTTGAGCACAAAAGAAGCTCAGGGACGGTGCCCAGGCCCTGAGTTCAAGCCCTACAACTGACAGAAAAAAAAAGCAATGAAAGTAAAGTAGGATTGTTAGTAATATGGGAAGGGAATTTGAAAAGTGTCTAGGTTATAAGAAAGGGTAACTGAGGGAGTAAATATGATCCAAGTATGTTATATGCATATAGGAATATGTCATGATGAAATTGGAAGAACACAAAAATAAGCAAACGAAAAAAAACAAAAAATAAAATGAAAAATCCATATCCCAAAACCAAAAAATGAAAACCACCATACCAACAAAGAAGGACACTATGTCCAGTACTATGCCCAACAGGTCATAAAAGAACAAGATAGGTGGTCTCACCATATGTGGGTCTACCAGGTCACTTACCAAACAGCCCTCCTACAGGGAGGCTGCAGCCAGTTTCTGAAATTCCATCCCTGTGACCCTTTGTGAGGTCAGAGTAGGAGTGGGCCCGGCCTATGGCCATTTTCTTACTTTTTGTCCTTGATACCTAATTCACTTTGTAATAAAAATATAACTTCAGAGGCTATAGGCTCTGCTGGGTTGTGGATTGGCATTTACTTATGGAGAAATTAAAACATACAGAATGCTTCAATGGTAATTTCATTTGGTAATCGAGTCATGTATAGTAACTTCTTAGCTTTTGAAGATGTCATAGTAAACCAGGTTCCAGTGGCTCATGCCTATAATCCTAGCTACTCAGGAGGCTGAGATCTGATGGATGGCAGTTCATAGCTAGCCTGGGCAGCAAAGTCTATAAAATCCCATCTACAATTAACCAACAAAATGCTGGACAGGAGCCATGGCTCTAGTGATAGTATCAGTTACATGCATAAGTCAGTATTTAAGCCCTGGCACTGGCAAAAAAAAAAAAAAAACGAAAAAAACAAAAACAAACGAAAAACCACCTATCTACCTTTAACTTTTTGTTCTTGAAATTAAGATTGAATAATGTGGGGAGGGAACAGCCAAGGGGAAAAAGGGTTGATTAGTGTTTACAAGGCTGGTGGCCATTTTTTCCAGTCATAGGGCTTGAACTTAGGGCCTAGGTGCTGTCCCTCAGCTTTTATGCTCAAAACTAGTACTCTACCATCTTGAGGCACTGCTCCACTCCCAGTTTTCTGGTTATTGAGATAAGAGTCTCACAGACCTTACTGCCTGGGCTGGCTTTGAACTGTGATCCATAGCTCTCAGCCTCCTGAGTAGCTAGGGTTACAGATGTGAGCCACTAGCACCCAGCTAGGATGGTGACATTTCACTAGAATTGTGATACTTTAACAAAATGCTCTGCTGACTAAGACACAGCACATGTTAATATTTAAGGAGCTGATAAGAGGGATTTCATAATCATTGCCCCATAATAATATCATTGCTCACATTAGAAACCTTGGGGCCCAGATGGCAGTAGGCTGACATATTCAAAATGATTTTTACAAACAACATTGGGAGCCAAGAACCCTATAGGCAGCAAGTGTGTCCCTCCAACAGAAGGCATTTCTAGGGGTCCCAGTCCCTTCATGCTACTGTAACAAAATCCATCACACTGTGTAATTCATGAATAGAAATTGATTCCTCAGACCAGATCAGACTCCTCAGGTCAGATAATGGGAGAAAGATCAGTGTGTGGAGTTATCTGCCAATATCCCAAGGCTTCAACATGGAAGAGATATTTTCACACACGTGTATTGTGACTACAGAAGATCAGTGACATAATTTGTATAAGTACAATCATTATCAAGATGAAGTCTGACAAAAGATGTGTTTATAAGCGATTTTAGTTATGGAAACAATTGTTATATCACAGTTGTAACTACTTTCAACGTCCCATGTGTATCTGTAGCTTCTATTATTGATGTTCTTGTATCAGCTTCCTGTGGTTGTACCTACATTATCTCTGTAATCTTATCTGAGTATATTGGAAACCGTGTATACTGGTATTGGAACTAGGAAATTGAAAGGGAATACCAAAATTGAGAGAGACAGGGTAAAAAAAAAGACAAACAACTACAAAAGCAATACTTGCAAAACTGTTTGGTGTAAGTGAACTGACACCTGGGGCGGGGGGAAGGGAAAGGGGAAAGAGGGAGGGGGGTATGAGGGACAAGGTAACAAACAGTACAAGAAATGTATCCAATGCCTAATGTATGAAACTGTAACCTCTCTGTACATCAGTTTGATATTAAAAATTTGAAAAAAAAAAAAAGAATTTTAGAAATAGGCTTCAGCAGGCAAATGCTCACTGAGCTGGAGGTGGGAATGTAACTTTGACATTTTTGGGTTTTTTTTTGGCCAGTCCTGGGCCTTGGACTCAGGGCCTGAGCACTGTCCCTGGCTTCTTCCCGCTCAAGGCTAGCACTCTGCCACTTGAGCCACAGCGCCGCTTCTGGCCGTTTTCTGTATATGTGGTGCTGGGGAATCGAACCTAGGGCCTCGTGTATCCGAGGCAGGCACTCTTGCCACTAGGCTATATCCCCAGCCCGTAACTTTGACTTTTGGCACTGAATGTAATGCAGAAAATGAGTACAAGCCAGCCTGGCATTGCTTGTCCCTTCTACTAAATAAGTAAAACCAATAATAAATGGCTGAAATAATAAATATGCACCCTTTGAAACTCAACAATAAAATATGTTCATATTCTAAAAACAGAAAAAGAAGAAAGTAAGATGATAAAACTATAGGAAAGGGAGAAGGCGGAAGGGGAAGTGACAGAGGAGGGTAAGATTGAATGGAATGTGTCACATATTATGAGTGGAAATGTCACAGTAAAATCCCCTCCTATGTTACTCATGTATGCTAATAAAAATTTTATGTGAATAATAAAAAAATAAATACTCAACTTTAGCTGGGTGCTGGTGGCGCACACCTGTAATCGTAGCTACTCAGGAGGCTCAGATCTGAAGACATGATTCAAAGCCAGCCCAGCTAGGAAAGTCTATAAGACTCTTATCTCCAAATAACCAGTAGAAGTAGAGCTATGCCGCAAGTAGTAGAGCTTTGTGCTCAGGGACTGCACCAAGGCCTTAAGTTCAAGCCCCAGGACTAGTACAAAAAAAATCAACATCTCGAAGTGGAGGTATGGTTCAACTGGTAGAGCATCAAGCCTTGAGCAAAAAACCTGAGACAACACCCAGGTCCTGAGTTCAAGCTCCAGTACCAGCACCCACATACACACACACACACGTGTACACACACACACACACACACACACACACACACAAATGATCCTTGCTAACTTAAAATTCTTTAAAAACAGAGTCACTAACTTAGGCTAATGGTCTTCAGCTTGGGTCCTGTGTAGAGGCTGTGTGGAGATGAGGCTGATGGTTTTCTGGTTTCCTAAGGATAGGCAGGGCTGGTCCAACCTGAGTCAGTGCAGGATCTCAGCACAGAGGGACTTCCCACTTGGATGCTGCTTCCTGATCTCACACATGGTGGCTTAGCACCAGTAAAAGGTTTGAACCTTTTTCCAGACATGAGCTCTACTGGAATTAAAGTTCAGCTGGGCTGAATTATGAGACCTGGGAAATCCTACATCCTAGGGAAGATATTAACCAAAAACAAAAAGAATCAGCCTTCTTCCTCCCTCCCCTCCCACACAGAAGCAAACACAGAGATAAACACACTGGCAAAGTATA
>NW_025959352.1:0-35693 GCF_023159225.1 Perognathus longimembris pacificus | reverse complement strand
GAGATAAAAGCTCATTTAGGAACGACATGAACATGCTGCGTAGGTAGCTGTTTATCAGTAAATATCTCCACTGAGATTAAGAAAAGCAGTAGCTTAATAAATTAAGTACTTCCTGGTATGGTTACTGTACTGGTAACTCCCCAAAAGAATCTGGATTGTGGTGAGGGAACAGAGAAAAAAGCTCATTTAGGACCTGCACTTACGAAGGGGGTAGGCAGCTGTATATCAGGGAGTAAACCTTCTGAGAATAAAAACAGCTGGGGCTTGTTAAGGTAATTACACAGGGGAAAGGATAATGTACTGGGAACTCCTCAGAAGAATCTGATTTGTGGTGAGGGCAGAGAGATAAAAGCTCATTTAGGAACGACATGAACATGCTGCGTAGGTAGCTGTTTATCAGTAAATATCTCCACTGAGATTAAGAAAAGCAGTAGCTTAATAAATTAAGTACTTCCTGGTATGGTTACTGTACTGGTAAATCCCCAAAAGAATCTGGATTGTGGTGAGGGAACAGAGAAAAAAGCTCATTTAGGACCTGCACTTACGAAGGGGGTAGGCAGCTGTATATCAGGGAGTAAACCTTCTGAGAATAAAAACAGCTGGAGCTTGTTAAGGTAATTACACAGGGGAAAGGATAATGTACTGGGAACTCCTCAGAAGAATCTGATTTGTGGTGAGGGCAGAGAGATAAAAGCTCATTTAGGAACGACATGAACATGCTGCGTAGGTAGCTGTTTATCAGTAAATATCTCCACTGAGATTAAGAAAAGCAATAGCTTAATAAATTAAGTACTTCCTGGTATGGTTACTGTACTGGTAACTCCCCCAAAGAATCTGGATTGTGGTGAGGGAACAGAGAAAAAACTCATTTAGGACCTGCACTTACGAAGGGGGTAGGCAGCTGTATATCAGGGAGTAAACCTTCTGAGAATAAAAACAGCTGGAGCTTGTTAAGGTAATTACACAGGGGAAAGGATAATGTACTGGGAACTCCTCAGAAGAATCTGATTTGTGGTGAGGGCAGAGAGATAAAAGCTCATTTAGGAACGACATGAACATGCTGCGTAGGTAGCTCTTTATCAGTAAATATCTCCACTGAGATTAAGAAAAGCAGTAGCTTAATAAATTAAGTACTTGCTGGTATAGTTACTGTACTGGTAACTCCCCAAATGAATCTGGATTGTGGTGAGGGAACAGAGAAAAAAGCTCATTTAGGACCTGCACTTACGAAGGGTTTAGGCAGCTGTATATCAGGGAGTAAACCTTCTGAGAATAAAAACAGCTGGAGCTTGTTAAGGTAATTACACAGGGGAAAGGATAATGTACTGGGAAATCTTCAGAAGAATCTGATTTGTGGTGAGGGCAGAGAGATAAAAGCTCATTTAGGAACGACATGAACATGCTGCGTAGATAGCTGTTTATCAGTAAATATCTCCACTGAGATTAAGAAAAGCAGTAGCTTAATAAATTAAGTACTTCCTGGTATGGTTACTGTACTGGTAACTCCCCAAAAGAATCTGGATTGTGATGAGGGAACAGACAAAAAAGCTCATTTAGGACCTGCACTTAAGAAGGGGTTAGGCAGCTGTATATCAGGGAGTAAAACTTCTGAGAATAAAAACAGCTGGAGCTTGTTAAGGTAATTACACAGTGGAAAGGATAATGTACTGGGAACTCCTCAGAAGAATCTGATTTGTGGTGAGGGCAGAGAGATAAAAGCTCATTTAAGAACGACATGAACATGCTGCGTAGGTAGCTGTTTATCAGTAAATATCTCCACTGAGATTAAGAAAAGCAGTAGCTTAATAAATTAAGTACTTCCTGGTATGGTTACTGTACTGGTAACTCCCCAAAAGAATCTGGATTGTGGTGAGGGAACAGAGAAAAAAGCTCATTTAGGACCTGCACTTACGAAGGGGGTAGGCAGCTGTATATCAGGGAGTAAACCTTCTGAGAATAAAAACAGCAGGAGCTTCTTAAGGTAATTACAGAGGGGAAAGGATAATGTACTGGGAACTCCTCGGAAGAATCTGATTTGTGGTGAGGGCAGAGAGATAAAAGCTCATTTAGGAACGACATGAACATGCTGCGTAGGTAGCTGTTTATCAGTAAATATCTCCACTGAGATTAAGAAAAGCAGTAGCTTAATAAATTAAGTACTTCCTGGTATGGTTACTGTACTGGTAACTCCCCAAAAGAATCTGGATTGTGGTGAGGGAACAGAGAAAAAAGCTCATTTAGGACCTGCACTTACGAAGGGGGTAGGCAGCTGTATATCAGGGAGTAAACCTTCTGAGAATAAAAACAGCTGGCTTGTTAAGGTAATTACACAGGGGAAAGGATAATGTACTGGGAACTCCTCAGAAGAATCTGATTTGTGGTGAGGGGAGAGAGATAAAAGCTCATTTAGGAACGACATGAACATGCTGCGTAGGTAGCTGTTTATCAGTAAATATCTCCACTGAGATTAAGAAAAGCAGTAGCTTAATAAATTAAGTACTTCCTGGTATGGTTACTGTACTGGTAACTCCCCAAAAGAATCTGGATTGTGGTGAGGGAACAGAGAAAAAAGCTCATTTAGGACCTGCACTTACGAAGGGGGTAGGCAGCTGTATATCAGGGAGTAAACCTTCTGAGAATAAAAACAGCTGGAGCTTGTTAAGGTAATTACACAGGGGAAAGGATAATGTACTGGGAACTCCTCAGAAGAATCTGATTTGTGGTGAGGGCAGAGAGATAAAAGCTCATTTAGGAACGACATGAACATGCTGCGTAGGTAGCTGTTTATCAGTAAATATCTCCACTGAGATTAAGAAAAGCAATAGCTTAATAAATTAAGTACTTCCTGGTATGGTTACTGTACTGGTAACTCCCCAAAGAATCTGGATTGTGGTGAGGGAACAGAGAAAAAACTCATTTAGGACCTGCACTTACGAAGGGGGTAGGCAGCTGTATATCAGGGAGTAAACCTTCTGAGAATAAAAACAGCTGGAGCTTGTTAAGGTAATTACACAGGGGAAAGGATAATGTACTGGGAACTCCTCAGAAGAATCTGATTTGTGGTGAGGGCAGAGAGATAAAAGCTCATTTAGGAACGACATGAACATGCTGCGTAGGTAGCTCTTTATCAGTAAATATCTCCACTGAGATTAAGAAAAGCAGTAGCTTAATAAATTAAGTACTTGCTGGTATAGTTACTGTACTGGTAACTCCCCAAATGAATCTGGATTGTGGTGAGGGAACAGAGAAAAAAGCTCATTTAGGACCTGCACTTACGAAGGGTTTAGGCAGCTGTATATCAGGGAGTAAACCTTCTGAGAATAAAAACAGCTGGAGCTTGTTAAGGTAATTACACAGGGGAAAGGATAATGTACTGGGAAATCTTCAGAAGAATCTGATTTGTGGTGAGGGCAGAGAGATAAAAGCTCATTTAGGAACGACATGAACATGCTGCGTAGATAGCTGTTTATCAGTAAATATCTCCACTGAGATTAAGAAAAGCAGTAGCTTAATAAATTAAGTACTTCCTGGTATGGTTACTGTACTGGTAACTCCCCAAAAGAATCTGGATTGTGATGAGGGAACAGACAAAAAAGCTCATTTAGGACCTGCACTTAAGAAGGGGTTAGGCAGCTGTATATCAGGGAGTAAAACTTCTGAGAATAAAAACAGCTGGAGCTTGTTAAGGTAATTACACAGTGGAAAGGATAATGTACTGGGAACTCCTCAGAAGAATCTGATTTGTGGTGAGGGCAGAGAGATAAAAGCTCATTTAAGAACGACATGAACATGCTGCGTAGGTAGCTGTTTATCAGTAAATATCTCCACTGAGATTAAGAAAAGCAGTAGCTTAATAAATTAAGTACTTCCTGGTATGGTTACTGTACTGGTAACTCCCCAAAAGAATCTGGATTGTGGTGAGGGAACAGAGAAAAAAGCTCATTTAGGACCTGCACTTACGAAGGGGGTAGGCAGCTGTATATCAGGGAGTAAACCTTCTGAGAATAAAAACAGCAGGAGCTTCTTAAGGTAATTACAGAGGGGAAAGGATAATGTACTGGGAACTCCTCGGAAGAATCTGATTTGTGGTGAGGGCAGAGAGATAAAAGCTCATTTAGGAACGACATGAACATGCTGCGTAGGTAGCTGTTTATCAGTAAATATCTCCACTGAGATTAAGAAAAGCAGTAGCTTAATAAATTAAGTACTTCCTGGTATGGTTACTGTACTGGTAACTCCCCAAAAGAATCTGGATTGTGGTGAGGGAACAGAGAAAAAAGCTCATTTAGGACCTGCACTTACGAAGGGGGTAGGCAGCTGTATATCAGGGAGTAAACCTTCTGAGAATAAAAACAGCTGCAGCTTGTTAAGGTAATTACACAGGGGAAAGGATAATGTACTGGGAACTCCTCAGAAGAATCTGATTTGTGGTGAGGGGAGAGAGATAAAAGCTCATTTAGGAACGACATGAACATGCTGCGTAGGTAGCTGTTTATCAGTAAATATCTCCACTGAGATTAAGAAAAGCAGTAGCTTAATAAATTAAGTACTTCCTGGTATGGTTACTGTACTGGTAACTCCCCAAAAGAATCTGGATTGTGGTGAGGGAACAGAGAAAAAAGCTCATTTAGGACCTGCACTTACGAAGGGGGTAGGCAGCTGTATATCAGGGAGTAAACCTTCTGAGAATAAAAACAGCTGGAGCTTGTTAAGGTAATTACACAGGGGAACGGATAATGTACTGGGAACTCCTCAGAAGAATCTGATTTGTGGTGAGGGCAGAGAGATAAAAGCTCATTTAGGAACGACATGAACATGCTGCGTAGGTAGCTGTTTATCAGTAAATATCTCCACTGAGATTAAGAAAAGCAGTAGCTTAATAAATTAAGTACTTCCTGGTATGGTTACTGTACTGGTAACTCCCCAAAGAATCTGGATTGTGGTGAGGGAACAGAGAAAAAAGCTCATTTAGGACCTGCACTTACGAAGGGTTTAGGCAGCTGTATATCAGGGAGTAAACCTTCTGAGAATAAAAACAGCTGGAGCTTGTTAAGGTAATTACACAGGGGAAAGGATAATGTACTGGGAACTCCTCAGAAGAATCTGATTTGTGGTGAGGGCAGAGAGATAAAAGCTCATTTAGGAACGACATGAACATGCTGCGTAGGTAGCTGTTTATCAGTAAATATCTCCACTGAGATTAAGAAAAGCAGTAGCTTAATAAATTAAGTACTTGCTGGTATAGTTACTGTACTGGTAACTCCCCAAAAGAATCTGGATTGTGGTGAGGGAACAGAGAAAAAAGCTCATTTAGGACCTGCACTTACGAAGGGTTTAGGCAGCTGTATATCAGGGAGTAAACCTTCTGAGAATAAAAACAGCTGGAGCTTGTTAAGGTAATTACACAGGGGAAAGGATAATGTACTGGGAACTCCTCAGAAGAATCTGATTTGTGGTGAGGGCAGAGAGATAAAAGCTCATTTAGGAACGACATGAACATGCTGCGTAGGTAGCTGTTTATCAGTAAATATCTCCACTGAGATTAAGAAAAGCAGTAGCTTAATAAATTAAGTACTTCCTGGTATGGTTACTGTACTGGTAACTCCCCAAAAGAATCTGGATTGTGGTGAGGGAACAGAGAAAAAAGCTCATTTAGGACCTGCACTTACGAAGGGGTAGGCAGCTGTATATCAGGGAGTAAACCTTCTGAGAATAAAAACAGCTGGAGCTTGTTAAGGTAATTACACAGGGGAAAGGATAATGTACTGGGAACTCCTCAGAAGAATCTGATTTGTGGTGAGGGCAGAGAGATAAAAGCTCATTTAGGAACGACATGAACATGCTGCGTAGGTAGCTGTTTATCAGTAAATATCTCCACTGAGATTAAGAAAAGCAGTAGCTTAATAAATTAAGTACTTCCTGGTATGGTTACTGTACTGGTAACTCCCCAAAAGAATCTGGATTGTGGTGAGGGAACAGAGAAAAAAGCTCATTTAGGACCTGCACTTACGAAGGGGGTAGGCAGCTGTATATCAGGGAGTAAACCTTCTGAGAATAAAAACAGCTGGAGCTTGTTAAGGTAATTACACAGGGGAAAGGATAATGTACTGGGAACTCCTCAGAAGAATCTGATTTGTGGTGAGGGCAGAGAGATAAAAGCTCATTTAGGAACGACATGAACATGCTGCGTAGGTAGCTGTTTATCAGTAAATATCTCCACTGAGATTAAGAAAAGCAGTAGCTTAATAAATTAAGTACTTCCTGGTATGGTTACTGTACTGGTAACTCCCCAAAAGAATCTGGATTGTGGTGAGGGAACAGAGAAAAAAGCTCATTTAGGACCTGCACTTACGAAGGGGGTAGGCAGCTGTATATCAGGGAGTAAACCTTCTGAGAATAAAAACAGCTGGAGCTTGTTAAGGTAATTACACAGGGGAAAGGATAATGTACTGGGAACTCCTCAGAAGAATCTGATTTGTGGTGAGGGGAGAGAGATAAAAGCTCATTTAGGAACGACATGAACATGCTGCGTAGGTAGCTGTTTATCAGTAAATATCTCCACTGAGATTAAGAAAAGCAGTAGCTTAATAAATTAAGTACTTCCTGGTATGGTTACTGTACTGGTAACTCCCCAAAAGAATCTGGATTGTGGTGAGGGAACAGAGAAAAAAGCTCATTTAGGACCTGCACTTACGAAGGGGGTAGGCAGCTGTATATCAGGGAGTAAACCTTCTGAGAATAAAAACAGCTGGAGCTTGTTAAGGTAATTACACAGGGGAACGGATAATGTACTGGGAACTCCTCAGAAGAATCTGATTTGTGGTGAGGGCAGAGAGATAAAAGCTCATTTAGGAACGACATGAACATGCTGCGTAGGTAGCTGTTTATCAGTAAATATCTCCACTGAGATTAAGAAAAGCAGTAGCTTAATAAATTAAGTACTTCCTGGTATGGTTACTGTACTGGTAACTCCCCAAAGAATCTGGATTGTGGTGAGGGAACAGAGAAAAAAGCTCATTTAGGACCTGCACTTACGAAGGGTAGGCAGCTGTATATCAGGGAGTAAACCTTCTGAGAATAAAAACAGCTGGAGCTTGTTAAGGTAATTACACAGGGGAAAGGATAATGTACTGGGAACTCCTCAGAAGAATCTGATTTGTGGTGAGGGCAGAGAGATAAAAGCTCATTTAGGAACGACATGAACATGCTGCGTAGGTAGCTGTTTATCAGTAAATATCTCCACTGAGATTAAGAAAAGCAGTAGCTTAATAAATTAAGTACTTCCTGGTATGGTTACTGTACTGGTAACTCCCCAAAAGAATCTGGATTGTGGTGAGGGAACAGAGAAAAAAGCTCATTTAGGACCTGCACTTACGAAGGGGTAGGCAGCTGTATATCAGGGAGTAAACCTTCTGAGAATAAAAACAGCTGGAGCTTGTTAAGGTAATTACACAGGGGAAAGGATAATGTACTGGGAACTCCTCAGAAGAATCTGATTTGTGGTGAGGGCAGAGAGATAAAAGCTCATTTAGGAACGACATGAACATGCTGCGTAGGTAGCTGTTTATCAGTAAATATCTCCACTGAGATTAAGAAAAGCAGTAGCTTAATAAATTAAGTACTTCCTGGTATGGTTACTGTACTGGTAACTCCCCAAAAGAATCTGGATTGTGGTGAGGGAACAGAGAAAAAAGCTCATTTAGGACCTGCACTTACGAAGGGGGTAGGCAGCTGTATATCAGGGAGTAAACCTTCTGAGAATAAAAACAGCTGGAGCTTGTTAAGGTAATTACACAGGGGAAAGGATAATGTACTGGGAACTCCTCAGAAGAATCTGATTTGTGGTGAGGGCAGAGAGATAAAAGCTCATTTAGGAACGACATGAACATGCTGCGTAGGTAGCTGTTTATCAGTAAATATCTCCACTGAGATTAAGAAAAGCAGTAGCTTAATAAATTAAGTACTTCCTGGTATGGTTACTGTACTGGTAACTCCCCAAAAGAATCTGGATTGTGGTGAGGGAACAGAGAAAAAAGCTCATTTAGGACCTGCACTTACGAAGGGGGTAGGCAGCTGTATATCAGGGAGTAAACCTTCTGAGAATAAAAACAGCTGGAGCTTGTTAAGGTAATTACACAGGGGAAAGGATAATGTACTGGGAACTCCTCAGAAGAATCTGATTTGTGGTGAGGGCAGAGAGATAAAAGCTCATTTAGGAACGACATGAACATGCTGCGTAGGTAGCTGTTTATCAGTAAATATCTCCACTGAGATTAAGAAAAGCAGTAGCTTAATAAATTAAGTACTTCCTGGTATGGTTACTGTACTGGTAACTCCCCAAAAGAATCTGGATTGTGGTGAGGGAACAGAGAAAAAAGCTCATTTAGGACCTGCACTTACGAAGGGGGTAGGCAGCTGTATATCAGGGAGTAAACCTTCTGAGAATAAAAACAGCTGGAGCTTGTTAAGGTAATTACACAGGGGAAAGGATAATGTACTGGGAACTCCTCAGAAGAATCTGATTTGTGGTGAGGGCAGAGAGATAAAAGCTCATTTAGGAACGACATGAACATGCTGCGTAGGTAGCTGTTTATCAGTAAATATCTCCACTGAGATTAAGAAAAGCAGTAGCTTAATAAATTAAGTACTTCCTGGTATGGTTACTGTACTGGTAACTCCCCAAAAGAATCTGGATTGTGGTGAGGGAACAGAGAAAAAAGCTCATTTAGGACCTGCACTTACGAAGGGGGTAGGCAGCTGTATATCAGGGAGTAAACCTTCTGAGAATAAAAACAGCTGGAGCTTGTTAAGGTAATTACACAGGGGAAAGGATAATGTACTGGGAACTCCTCAGAAGAATCTGATTTGTGGTGAGGGCAGAGAGATAAAAGCTCATTTAGGAACGACATGAACATGCTGCGTAGGTAGCTGTTTATCAGTAAATATCTCCACTGAGATTAAGAAAAGCAGTAGCTTAATAAATTAAGTACTTCCTGGTATGGTTACTGTACTGGTAACTCCCCAAAAGAATCTGGATTGTGGTGAGGGAACAGAGAAAAAAGCTCATTTAGGACCTGCACTTACGAAGGGGGTAGGCAGCTGTATATCAGGGAGTAAACCTTCTGAGAATAAAAACAGCTGGAGCTTGTTAAGGTAATTACACAGGGGAAAGGATAATGTACTGGGAACTCCTCAGAAGAATCTGATTTGTGGTGAGGGCAGAGAGATAAAAGCTCATTTAGGAACGACATGAACATGCTGCGTAGGTAGCTGTTTATCAGTAAATATCTCCACTGAGATTAAGAAAAGCAGTAGCTTAATAAATTAAGTACTTCCTGGTATGGTTACTGTACTGGTAACTCCCCAAAAGAATCTGGATTGTGGTGAGGGAACAGAGAAAAAAGCTCATTTAGGACCTGCACTTACGAAGGGGTAGGCAGCTGTATATCAGGGAGTAAACCTTCTGAGAATAAAAACAGCTGGAGCTTGTTAAGGTAATTACACAGGGGAAAGGATAATGTACTGGGAACTCCTCAGAAGAATCTGATTTGTGGTGAGGGCAGAGAGATAAAAGCTCATTTAGGAACGACATGAACATGCTGCGTAGGTAGCTGTTTATCAGTAAATATCTCCACTGAGATTAAGAAAAGCAGTAGCTTAATAAATTAAGTACTTCCTGGTATGGTTACTGTACTGGTAACTCCCCAAAAGAATCTGGATTGTGGTGAGGGAACAGAGAAAAAAGCTCATTTAGGACCTGCACTTACGAAGGGGGTAGGCAGCTGTATATCAGGGAGTAAACCTTCTGAGAATAAAAACAGCTGGAGCTTGTTAAGGTAATTACACAGGGGAAAGGATAATGTACTGGGAACTCCTCAGAAGAATCTGATTTGTGGTGAGGGCAGAGAGATAAAAGCTCATTTAGGAACGACATGAACATGCTGCGTAGGTAGCTGTTTATCAGTAAATATCTCCACTGAGATTAAGAAAAGCAGTAGCTTAATAAATTAAGTACTTCCTGGTATGGTTACTGTACTGGTAACTCCCCAAAAGAATCTGGATTGTGGTGAGGGAACAGAGAAAAAAGCTCATTTAGGACCTGCACTTACGAAGGGGGTAGGCAGCTGTATATCAGGGAGTAAACCTTCTGAGAATAAAAACAGCTGGAGCTTGTTAAGGTAATTACACAGGGGAAAGGATAATGTACTGGGAACTCCTCAGAAGAATCTGATTTGTGGTGAGGGCAGAGAGATAAAAGCTCATTTAAGAACGACATGAACATGCTGCGTAGGTAGCTGTTTATCAGTAAATATCTCCACTGAGATTAAGAAAAGCAGTAGCTTAATAAATTAAGTACTTCCTGGTATGGTTACTGTACTGGTAACTCCCCAAAAGAATCTGGATTGTGGTGAGGGAACAGAGAAAAAAGCTCATTTAGGACCTGCACTTACGAAGGGGGTAGGCAGCTGTATATCAGGGAGTAAACCTTCTGAGAATAAAAACAGCTGGAGCTTGTTAAGGTAATTACACAGGGGAAAGGATAATGTACTGGGAACTCCTCAGAAGAATCTGATTTGTGGTGAGGGCAGAGAGATAAAAGCTCATTTAGGAACGACATGAACATGCTGCGTAGGTAGCTGTTTATCAGTAAATATCTCCACTGAGATTAAGAAAAGCAGTAGCTTAATAAATTAAGTACTTCCTGGTATGGTTACTGTACTGGTAACTCCCCAAAAGAATCTGGATTGTGGTGAGGGAACAGAGAAAAAAGCTCATTTAGGACCTGCACTTACGAAGGGGGTAGGCAGCTGTATATCAGGGAGTAAACCTTCTGAGAATAAAAACAGCTGGAGCTTGTTAAGGTAATTACACAGGGGAAAGGATAATGTACTGGGAACTCCTCAGAAGAATCTGATTTGTGGTGAGGGCAGAGAGATAAAAGCTCATTTAAGAACGACATGAACATGCTGCGTAGGTAGCTGTTTATCAGTAAATATCTCCACTGAGATTAAGAAAAGCAGTAGCTTAATAAATTAAGTACTTCCTGGTATGGTTACTGTACTGGTAACTCCCCAAAAGAATCTGGATTGTGGTGAGGGAACAGAGAAAAAAGCTCATTTAGGACCTGCACTTACGAAGGGGGTAGGCAGCTGTATATCAGGGAGTAAACCTTCTGAGAATAAAAACAGCTGGAGCTTGTTAAGGTAATTACACAGGGGAAAGGATAATGTACTGGGAACTCCTCAGAAGAATCTGATTTGTGGTGAGGGCAGAGAGATAAAAGCTCATTTAGGAACGACATGAACATGCTGCGTAGGTAGCTGTTTATCAGTAAATATCTCCACTGAGATTAAGAAAAGCAGTAGCTTAATAAATTAAGTACTTCCTGGTATGGTTACTGTACTGGTAACTCCCCAAAAGAATCTGGATTGTGGTGAGGGAACAGAGAAAAAAGCTCATTTAGGACCTGCACTTACGAAGGGGGTAGGCAGCTGTATATCAGGGAGTAAACCTTCTGAGAATAAAAACAGCTGGAGCTTGTTAAGGTAATTACACAGGGGAAAGGATAATGTACTGGGAACTCCTCAGAAGAATCTGATTTGTGGTGAGGGCAGAGAGATAAAAGCTCATTTAGGAACGACATGAACATGCTGCGTAGGTAGCTGTTTATCAGTAAATATCTCCACTGAGATTAAGAAAAGCAGTAGCTTAATAAATTAAGTACTTCCTGGTATGGTTACTGTACTGGTAACTCCCCAAAAGAATCTGGATTGTGGTGAGGGAACAGAGAAAAAAGCTCATTTAGGACCTGCACTTACGAAGGGGGAGGCAGCTGTATATCAGGGAGTAAACCTTCTGAGAATAAAAACAGCTGGAGCTTGTTAAGGTAATTACACAGGGGAAAGGATAATGTACTGGGAACTCCTCAGAAGAATCTGATTTGTGGTGAGGGCAGAGAGATAAAAGCTCATTTAGGAACGACATGAACATGCTGCGTAGGTCGCTGTTTATCAGTAAATATCTCCACTGAGATTAAGAAAAGCAGTAGCTTAATAAATTAAGTACTTCCTGGTATGGTTACTGTACTGGTAACTCCCCAAAAGAATCTGGATTGTGGTGAGGGAACAGAGAAAAAAGCTCATTTAGGACCTGCACTTACGAAGGGGGTAGGCAGCTGTATATCAGGGAGTAAACCTTCTGAGAATAAAAACAGCTGGAGCTTGTTAAGGTAATTACACAGGGGAAAGGATAATGTACTGGGAACTCCTCAGAAGAATCTGATTTGTGGTGAGGGCAGAGAGATAAAAGCTCATTTAAGAACGACATGAACATGCTGCGTAGGTAGCTGTTTATCAGTAAATATCTCCACTGAGATTAAGAAAAGCAGTAGCTTAATAAATTAAGTACTTCCTGGTATGGTTACTGTACTGGTAACTCCCCAAAAGAATCTGGATTGTGGTGAGGGAACAGAGAAAAAAGCTCATTTAGGACCTGCACTTACGAAGGGGGTAGGCAGCTGTATATCAGGGAGTAAACCTTCTGAGAATAAAAACAGCTGGAGCTTGTTAAGGTAATTACACAGGGGAAAGGATAATGTACTGGGAACTCCTCAGAAGAATCTGATTTGTGGTGAGGGCAGAGAGATAAAAGCTCATTTAGGAACGACATGAACATGCTGCGTAGGTAGCTGTTTATCAGTAAATATCTCCACTGAGATTAAGAAAAGCAGTAGCTTAATAAATTAAGTACTTCCTGGTATGGTTACTGTACTGGTAACTCCCCAAAAGAATCTGGATTGTGGTGAGGGAACAGAGAAAAAAGCTCATTTAGGACCTGCACTTACGAAGGGGGTAGGCAGCTGTATATCAGGGAGTAAACCTTCTGAGAATAAAAACAGCTGGAGCTTGTTAAGGTAATTACACAGGGGAAAGGATAATGTACTGGGAACTCCTCAGAAGAATCTGATTTGTGGTGAGGGCAGAGAGATAAAAGCTCATTTAGAACGACATGAACATGCTGCGTAGGTAGCTGTTTATCAGTAAATATCTCCACTGAGATTAAGAAAAGCAGTAGCTTAATAAATTAAGTACTTCCTGGTATGGTTACTGTACTGGTAACTCCCCAAAAGAATCTGGATTGTGGTGAGGGAACAGAGAAAAAAGCTCATTTAGGACCTGCACTTACGAAGGGGGTAGGCAGCTGTATATCAGGGAGTAAACCTTCTGAGAATAAAAACAGCTGGAGCTTGTTAAGGTAATTACACAGGGGAAAGGATAATGTACTGGGAACTCCTCAGAAGAATCTGATTTGTGGTGAGGGCAGAGAGATAAAAGCTCATTTAGGAACGACATGAACATGCTGCGTAGGTAGCTGTTTATCAGTAAATATCTCCACTGAGATTAAGAAAAGCAGTAGCTTAATAAATTAAGTACTTCCTGGTATGGTTACTGTACTGGTAACTCCCCAAAAGAATCTGGATTGTGGTGAGGGAACAGAGAAAAAAGCTCATTTAGGACCTGCACTTACGAAGGGGGTAGGCAGCTGTATATCAGGGAGTAAACCTTCTGAGAATAAAAACAGCTGGAGCTTGTTAAGGTAATTACACAGGGGAAAGGATAATGTACTGGGAACTCCTCAGAAGAATCTGATTTGTGGTGAGGGCAGAGAGATAAAAGCTCATTTAGGAACGACATGAACATGCTGCGTAGGTAGCTGTTTATCAGTAAATATCTCCACTGAGATTAAGAAAAGCAGTAGCTTAATAAATTAAGTACTTCCTGGTATGGTTACTGTACTGGTAACTCCCCAAAAGAATCTGGATTGTGGTGAGGGAACAGAGAAAAAAGCTCATTTAGGACCTGCACTTACGAAGGGGGTAGGCAGCTGTATATCAGGGAGTAAACCTTCTGAGAATAAAAACAGCTGGAGCTTGTTAAGGTAATTACACAGGGGAAAGGATAATGTACTGGGAACTCCTCAGAAGAATCTGATTTGTGGTGAGGGCAGAGAGATAAAAGCTCATTTAGGAACGACATGAACATGCTGCGTAGGTAGCTGTTTATCAGTAAATATCTCCACTGAGATTAAGAAAAGCAGTAGCTTAATAAATTAAGTACTTCCTGGTATGGTTACTGTACTGGTAACTCCCCAAAAGAATCTGGATTGTGGTGAGGGAACAGAGAAAAAAGCTCATTTAGGACCTGCACTTACGAAGGGGGTAGGCAGCTGTATATCAGGGAGTAAACCTTCTGAGAATAAAAACAGCTGGAGCTTGTTAAGGTAATTACACAGGGGAAAGGATAATGTACTGGGAACTCCTCAGAAGAATCTGATTTGTGGTGAGGGCAGAGAGATAAAAGCTCATTTAGGAACGACATGAACATGCTGCGTAGGTAGCTGTTTATCAGTAAATATCTCCACTGAGATTAAGAAAAGCAGTAGCTTAATAAATTAAGTACTTCCTGGTATGGTTACTGTACTGGTAACTCCCCAAAAGAATCTGGATTGTGGTGAGGGAACAGAGAAAAAAGCTCATTTAGGACCTGCACTTACGAAGGGGGTAGGCAGCTGTATATCAGGGAGTAAACCTTCTGAGAATAAAAACAGCTGGAGCTTGTTAAGGTAATTACACAGGGGAAAGGATAATGTACTGGGAACTCCTCAGAAGAATCTGATTTGTGGTGAGGGCAGAGAGATAAAAGCTCATTTAGGAACGACATGAACATGCTGCGTAGGTAGCTGTTTATCAGTAAATATCTCCACTGAGATTAAGAAAAGCAGTAGCTTAATAAATTAAGTACTTCCTGGTATGGTTACTGTACTGGTAACTCCCCAAAAGAATCTGGATTGTGGTGAGGGAACAGAGAAAAAAGCTCATTTAGGACCTGCACTTACGAAGGGGGTAGGCAGCTGTATATCAGGGAGTAAACCTTCTGAGAATAAAAACAGCTGGAGCTTGTTAAGGTAATTACACAGGGGAAAGGATAATGTACTGGGAACTCCTCAGAAGAATCTGATTTGTGGTGAGGGCAGAGAGATAAAAGCTCATTTAGGAACGACATGAACATGCTGCGTAGGTAGCTGTTTATCAGTAAATATCTCCACTGAGATTAAGAAAAGCAGTAGCTTAATAAATTAAGTACTTCCTGGTATGGTTACTGTACTGGTAACTCCCCAAAAGAATCTGGATTGTGGTGAGGGAACAGAGAAAAAAGCTCATTTAGGACCTGCACTTACGAAGGGGGTAGGCAGCTGTATATCAGGGAGTAAACCTTCTGAGAATAAAAACAGCTGGAGCTTGTTAAGGTAATTACACAGGGGAAAGGATAATGTACTGGGAACTCCTCAGAAGAATCTGATTTGTGGTGAGGGCAGAGAGATAAAAGCTCATTTAGGAACGACATGAACATGCTGCGTAGGTAGCTGTTTATCAGTAAATATCTCCACTGAGATTAAGAAAAGCAGTAGCTTAATAAATTAAGTACTTCCTGGTATGGTTACTGTACTGGTAACTCCCCAAAAGAATCTGGATTGTGGTGAGGGAACAGAGAAAAAAGCTCATTTAGGACCTGCACTTACGAAGGGGGTAGGCAGCTGTATATCAGGGAGTAAACCTTCTGAGAATAAAAACAGCTGGAGCTTGTTAAGGTAATTACACAGGGGAAAGGATAATGTACTGGGAACTCCTCAGAAGAATCTGATTTGTGGTGAGGGCAGAGAGATAAAAGCTCATTTAGGAACGACATGAACATGCTGCGTAGGTAGCTGTTTATCAGTAAATATCTCCACTGAGATTAAGAAAAGCAGTAGCTTAATAAATTAAGTACTTCCTGGTATGGTTACTGTACTGGTAACTCCCCAAAAGAATCTGGATTGTGGTGAGGGAACAGAGAAAAAAGCTCATTTAGGACCTGCACTTACGAAGGGGGTAGGCAGCTGTATATCAGGGAGTAAACCTTCTGAGAATAAAAACAGCTGGAGCTTGTTAAGGTAATTACACAGGGGAAAGGATAATGTACTGGGAACTCCTCAGAAGAATCTGATTTGTGGTGAGGGCAGAGAGATAAAAGCTCATTTAGGAACGACATGAACATGCTGCGTAGGTAGCTGTTTATCAGTAAATATCTCCACTGAGATTAAGAAAAGCAGTAGCTTAATAAATTAAGTACTTCCTGGTATGGTTACTGTACTGGTAACTCCCCAAAAGAATCTGGATTGTGGTGAGGGAACAGAGAAAAAAGCTCATTTAGGACCTGCACTTACGAAGGGGGTAGGCAGCTGTATATCAGGGAGTAAACCTTCTGAGAATAAAAACAGCTGGAGCTTGTTAAGGTAATTACACAGGGGAAAGGATAATGTACTGGGAACTCCTCAGAAGAATCTGATTTGTGGTGAGGGCAGAGAGATAAAAGCTCATTTAGGAACGACATGAACATGCTGCGTAGGTAGCTGTTTATCAGTAAATATCTCCACTGAGATTAAGAAAAGCAGTAGCTTAATAAATTAAGTACTTCCTGGTATGGTTACTGTACTGGTAACTCCCCAAAAGAATCTGGATTGTGGTGAGGGAACAGAGAAAAAAGCTCATTTAGGACCTGCACTTACGAAGGGGGTAGGCAGCTGTATATCAGGGAGTAAACCTTCTGAGAATAAAAACAGCTGGAGCTTGTTAAGGTAATTACACAGGGGAAAGGATAATGTACTGGGAACTCCTCAGAAGAATCTGATTTGTGGTGAGGGCAGAGAGATAAAAGCTCATTTAGGAACGACATGAACATGCTGCGTAGGTAGCTGTTTATCAGTAAATATCTCCACTGAGATTAAGAAAAGCAGTAGCTTAATAAATTAAGTACTTCCTGGTATGGTTACTGTACTGGTAACTCCCCAAAAGAATCTGGATTGTGGTGAGGGAACAGAGAAAAAAGCTCATTTAGGACCTGCACTTACGAAGGGGGTAGGCAGCTGTATATCAGGGAGTAAACCTTCTGAGAATAAAAACAGCTGGAGCTTGTTAAGGTAATTACACAGGGGAAAGGATAATGTACTGGGAACTCCTCAGAAGAATCTGATTTGTGGTGAGGGCAGAGAGATAAAAGCTCATTTAGGAACGACATGAACATGCTGCGTAGGTAGCTGTTTATCAGTAAATATCTCCACTGAGATTAAGAAAAGCAGTAGCTTAATAAATTAAGTACTTCCTGGTATGGTTACTGTACTGGTAACTCCCAAAAGAATCTGGATTGTGGTGAGGGAACAGAGAAAAAAGCTCATTTAGGACCTGCACTTACGAAGGGGGTAGGCAGCTGTATATCAGGGAGTAAACCTTCTGAGAATAAAAACAGCTGGAGCTTGTTAAGGTAATTACACAGGGGAAAGGATAATGTACTGGGAACTCCTCAGAAGAATCTGATTTGTGGTGAGGGCAGAGAGATAAAAGCTCATTTAGGAACGACATGAACATGCTGCGTAGGTAGCTGTTTATCAGTAAATATCTCCACTGAGATTAAGAAAAGCAGTAGCTTAATAAATTAAGTACTTCCTGGTATGGTTACTGTACTGGTAACTCCCCAAAAGAATCTGGATTGTGGTGAGGGAACAGAGAAAAAAGCTCATTTAGGACCTGCACTTACGAAGGGGGTAGGCAGCTGTATATCAGGGAGTAAACCTTCTGAGAATAAAAACAGCTGGAGCTTGTTAAGGTAATTACACAGGGGAAAGGATAATGTACTGGGAACTCCTCAGAAGAATCTGATTTGTGGTGAGGGCAGAGAGATAAAAGCTCATTTAGGAACGACATGAACATGCTGCGTAGGTAGCTGTTTATCAGTAAATATCTCCACTGAGATTAAGAAAAGCAGTAGCTTAATAAATTAAGTACTTCCTGGTATGGTTACTGTACTGGTAACTCCCCAAAAGAATCTGGATTGTGGTGAGGGAACAGAGAAAAAAGCTCATTTAGGACCTGCACTTACGAAGGGGTAGGCAGCTGTATATCAGGGAGTAAACCTTCTGAGAATAAAAACAGCTGGAGCTTGTTAAGGTAATTACACAGGGGAAAGGATAATGTACTGGGAACTCCTCAGAAGAATCTGATTTGTGGTGAGGGCAGAGAGATAAAAGCTCATTTAGGAACGACATGAACATGCTGCGTAGGTAGCTGTTTATCAGTAAATATCTCCACTGAGATTAAGAAAAGCAGTAGCTTAATAAATTAAGTACTTCCTGGTATGGTTACTGTACTGGTAACTCCCCAAAAGAATCTGGATTGTGGTGAGGGAACAGAGAAAAAAGCTCATTTAGGACCTGCACTTACGAAGGGGGTAGGCAGCTGTATATCAGGGAGTAAACCTTCTGAGAATAAAAACAGCTGGAGCTTGTTAAGGTAATTACACAGGGGAAAGGATAATGTACTGGGAACTCCTCAGAAGAATCTGATTTGTGGTGAGGGCAGAGAGATAAAAGCTCATTTAGGAACGACATGAACATGCTGCGTAGGTAGCTGTTTATCAGTAAATATCTCCACTGAGATTAAGAAAAGCAGTAGCTTAATAAATTAAGTACTTCCTGGTATGGTTACTGTACTGGTAACTCCCCAAAAGAATCTGGATTGTGGTGAGGGAACAGAGAAAAAAGCTCATTTAGGACCTGCACTTACGAAGGGGGTAGGCAGCTGTATATCAGGGAGTAAACCTTCTGAGAATAAAAACAGCTGGAGCTTGTTAAGGTAATTACACAGGGGAAAGGATAATGTACTGGGAACTCCTCAGAAGAATCTGATTTGTGGTGAGGGCAGAGAGATAAAAGCTCATTTAGGAACGACATGAACATGCTGCGTAGGTAGCTGTTTATCAGTAAATATCTCCACTGAGATTAAGAAAAGCAGTAGCTTAATAAATTAAGTACTTCCTGGTATGGTTACTGTACTGGTAACTCCCCAAAAGAATCTGGATTGTGGTGAGGGAACAGAGAAAAAAGCTCATTTAGGACCTGCACTTACGAAGGGGGTAGGCAGCTGTATATCAGGGAGTAAACCTTCTGAGAATAAAAACAGCTGGAGCTTGTTAAGGTAATTACACAGGGGAAAGGATAATGTACTGGGAACTCCTCAGAAGAATCTGATTTGTGGTGAGGGCAGAGAGATAAAAGCTCATTTAGGAACGACATGAACATGCTGCGTAGGTAGCTGTTTATCAGTAAATATCTCCACTGAGATTAAGAAAAGCAGTAGCTTAATAAATTAAGTACTTCCTGGTATGGTTACTGTACTGGTAACTCCCCAAAAGAATCTGGATTGTGGTGAGGGAACAGAGAAAAAAGCTCATTTAGGACCTGCACTTACGAAGGGGGTAGGCAGCTGTATATCAGGGAGTAAACCTTCTGAGAATAAAAACAGCTGGAGCTTGTTAAGGTAATTACACAGGGGAAAGGATAATGTACTGGGAACTCCTCAGAAGAATCTGATTTGTGGTGAGGGCAGAGAGATAAAAGCTCATTTAGGAACGACATGAACATGCTGCGTAGGTAGCTGTTTATCAGTAAATATCTCCACTGAGATTAAGAAAAGCAGTAGCTTAATAAATTAAGTACTTCCTGGTATGGTTACTGTACTGGTAACTCCCCAAAAGAATCTGGATTGTGGTGAGGGAACAGAGAAAAAAGCTCATTTAGGACCTGCACTTACGAAGGGGGTAGGCAGCTGTATATCAGGGAGTAAACCTTCTGAGAATAAAAACAGCTGGAGCTTGTTAAGGTAATTACACAGGGGAAAGGATAATGTACTGGGAACTCCTCAGAAGAATCTGATTTGTGGTGAGGGCAGAGAGATAAAAGCTCATTTAGGAACGACATGAACATGCTGCGTAGGTAGCTGTTTATCAGTAAATATCTCCACTGAGATTAAGAAAAGCAGTAGCTTAATAAATTAAGTACTTCCTGGTATGGTTACTGTACTGGTAACTCCCCAAAAGAATCTGGATTGTGGTGAGGGAACAGAGAAAAAAGCTCATTTAGGACCTGCACTTACGAAGGGGGTAGGCAGCTGTATATCAGGGAGTAAACCTTCTGAGAATAAAAACAGCTGGAGCTTGTTAAGGTAATTACACAGGGGAAAGGATAATGTACTGGGAACTCCTCAGAAGAATCTGATTTGTGGTGAGGGCAGAGAGATAAAAGCTCATTTAGGAACGACATGAACATGCTGCGTAGGTAGCTGTTTATCAGTAAATATCTCCACTGAGATTAAGAAAAGCAGTAGCTTAATAAATTAAGTACTTCCTGGTATGGTTACTGTACTGGTAACTCCCCAAAAGAATCTGGATTGTGGTGAGGGAACAGAGAAAAAAGCTCATTTAGGACCTGCACTTACGAAGGGGGTAGGCAGCTGTATATCAGGGAGTAAACCTTCTGAGAATAAAAACAGCTGGAGCTTGTTAAGGTAATTACACAGGGGAAAGGATAATGTACTGGGAACTCCTCAGAAGAATCTGATTTGTGGTGAGGGCAGAGAGATAAAAGCTCATTTAGGAACGACATGAACATGCTGCGTAGGTAGCTGTTTATCAGTAAATATCTCCACTGAGATTAAGAAAAGCAGTAGCTTAATAAATTAAGTACTTCCTGGTATGGTTACTGTACTGGTAACTCCCCAAAAGAATCTGGATTGTGGTGAGGGAACAGAGAAAAAAGCTCATTTAGGACCTGCACTTACGAAGGGGGTAGGCAGCTGTATATCAGGGAGTAAACCTTCTGAGAATAAAAACAGCTGGAGCTTGTTAAGGTAATTACACAGGGGAAAGGATAATGTACTGGGAACTCCTCAGAAGAATCTGATTTGTGGTGAGGGCAGAGAGATAAAAGCTCATTTAGGAACGACATGAACATGCTGCGTAGGTAGCTGTTTATCAGTAAATATCTCCACTGAGATTAAGAAAAGCAGTAGCTTAATAAATTAAGTACTTCCTGGTATGGTTACTGTACTGGTAACTCCCCAAAAGAATCTGGATTGTGGTGAGGGAACAGAGAAAAAAGCTCATTTAGGACCTGCACTTACGAAGGGGGTAGGCAGCTGTATATCAGGGAGTAAACCTTCTGAGAATAAAAACAGCTGGAGCTTGTTAAGGTAATTACACAGGGGAAAGGATAATGTACTGGGAACTCCTCAGAAGAATCTGATTTGTGGTGAGGGCAGAGAGATAAAAGCTCATTTAGGAACGACATGAACATGCTGCGTAGGTAGCTGTTTATCAGTAAATATCTCCACTGAGATTAAGAAAAGCAGTAGCTTAATAAATTAAGTACTTCCTGGTATGGTTACTGTACTGGTAACTCCCCAAAAGAATCTGGATTGTGGTGAGGGAACAGAGAAAAAAGCTCATTTAGGACCTGCACTTACGAAGGGGGTAGGCAGCTGTATATCAGGGAGTAAACCTTCTGAGAATAAAAACAGCTGGAGCTTGTTAAGGTAATTACACAGGGGAAAGGATAATGTACTGGGAACTCCTCAGAAGAATCTGATTTGTGGTGAGGGCAGAGAGATAAAAGCTCATTTAGGAACGACATGAACATGCTGCGTAGGTAGCTGTTTATCAGTAAATATCTCCACTGAGATTAAGAAAAGCAGTAGCTTAATAAATTAAGTACTTCCTGGTATGGTTACTGTACTGGTAACTCCCAAAAGAATCTGGATTGTGGTGAGGGAACAGAGAAAAAAGCTCATTTAGGACCTGCACTTACGAAGGGGGTAGGCAGCTGTATATCAGGGAGTAAACCTTCTGAGAATAAAAACAGCTGGAGCTTGTTAAGGTAATTACACAGGGGAAAGGATAATGTACTGGGAACTCCTCAGAAGAATCTGATTTGTGGTGAGGGCAGAGAGATAAAAGCTCATTTAGGAACGACATGAACATGCTGCGTAGGTAGCTGTTTATCAGTAAATATCTCCACTGAGATTAAGAAAAGCAGTAGCTTAATAAATTAAGTACTTCCTGGTATGGTTACTGTACTGGTAACTCCCCAAAAGAATCTGGATTGTGGTGAGGGAACAGAGAAAAAAGCTCATTTAGGACCTGCACTTACGAAGGGGTAGGCAGCTGTATATCAGGGAGTAAACCTTCTGAGAATAAAAACAGCTGGAGCTTGTTAAGGTAATTACACAGGGGAAAGGATAATGTACTGGGAACTCCTCAGAAGAATCTGATTTGTGGTGAGGGCAGAGAGATAAAAGCTCATTTAGGAACGACATGAACATGCTGCGTAGGTAGCTGTTTATCAGTAAATATCTCCACTGAGATTAAGAAAAGCAGTAGCTTAATAAATTAAGTACTTCCTGGTATGGTTACTGTACTGGTAACTCCCCAAAAGAATCTGGATTGTGGTGAGGGAACAGAGAAAAAAGCTCATTTAGGACCTGCACTTACGAAGGGGGTAGGCAGCTGTATATCAGGGAGTAAACCTTCTGAGAATAAAAACAGCTGGAGCTTGTTAAGGTAATTACACAGGGGAAAGGATAATGTACTGGGAACTCCTCAGAAGAATCTGATTTGTGGTGAGGGCAGAGAGATAAAAGCTCATTTAGGAACGACATGAACATGCTGCGTAGGTAGCTGTTTATCAGTAAATATCTCCACTGAGATTAAGAAAAGCAGTAGCTTAATAAATTAAGTACTTCCTGGTATGGTTACTGTACTGGTAACTCCCCAAAAGAATCTGGATTGTGGTGAGGGAACAGAGAAAAAAGCTCATTTAGGACCTGCACTTACGAAGGGGGTAGGCAGCTGTATATCAGGGAGTAAACCTTCTGAGAATAAAAACAGCTGGAGCTTGTTAAGGTAATTACACAGGGGAAAGGATAATGTACTGGGAACTCCTCAGAAGAATCTGATTTGTGGTGAGGGCAGAGAGATAAAAGCTCATTTAGGAACGACATGAACATGCTGCGTAGGTAGCAGTTTATTAGTAAATATCTCCACTGAGATTAAGAAAAGCAGTAGCTTAATAAATTAAGTACTTCCTGGTATGGTTACTGTACTGGTAACTCCCCAAAAGAATCTGGATTGTGGTGAGGGAACAGAGAAAAAAGCTCATTTCGGACCTGCACTTACGAAGGGGGTAGGCAGCTGTATATCAGGGAGTAAACCTTCTGAGAATAAAAACAGCTGGAGCTTGTTAAGGTAATTACACAGGGGAAAGGATAATGTACTGGGAACTCCTCAGAAGAATCTGATTTGTGGTGAGGGCAGAGAGATAAAAGCTCATTTAGGAACGACATGAACATGCTGCGTAGGTAGCTGTTTATCAGTAAATATCTCCACTGAGATTAAGAAAAGCAGTAGCTTAATAAATTAAGTACTTCCTGGTATGGTTACTGTACTGGTAACTCCCCAAAAGAATCTGGATTGTGGTGAGGGAACAGAGAAAAAAGCTCATTTAGGACCTGCACTTACGAAGGGGGTAGGCAGCAGTATATCAGGGAGTAAACCTTCTGAGAATAAAAACAGCTGGAGCTTGTTAAGGTAATTACACAGGGGAAAGGATAATGTACTGGGAACTCCTCAGAAGAATCTGATTTGTGGTGAGGGCAGAGAGATAAAAGCTCATTTAGGAACGACATGAACATGCTCCGTAGGTAGCTGTTTATCAGTAAATATCTCCACTGAGATTAAGAAAAGCAGTAGCTTAATAAATTAAGTACTTCCTGGTATGATTACTGTACTGGTAACTCCCAAAAAGAATCTGGATTGTGGTGAGGGAACAGAGAAAAAAGCTCATTTAGGACCTGCACTTACGAAGGGGGTAGGCAGCTGTATATCAGGGAGTAAACCTTCTGAGAATAAAAACAGCTGGAGCTTGTTAAGGTAATTACACAGGGGAAAGGATAATGTACTGGGAACTCCTCAGAAGAATCTGATTTGTGGTGAGGGCAGAGAGATAAAAGCTCATTTAGGAACGACATGAACATGCTGCGTAGTTAGCTGTTTATCAGTAAATATCTCCACTGAGATTAAGAGAAGCAGTAGCTTAATAAATTAAGTACTTCCTGGTATGGTTACTGTACTGGTAACTCCCAAAAGAATCTGGATTGTGGTGAGGGAACAGAGAAAAAAGCTCATTTAGGACCTGCACTTACGAAGGGGGTAGGCAGCTGTATATCAGGGAGTAAACCTTCTGCGAATAAAAACAGCTGGAGCTTGTTAAGGTAATTACACAGGGGAAAGGATAATGTACTGGGAACTCCTCAGAAGAATCTGATTTGTGGTGAGGGCAGAGAGATAAAAGCTCATTTAGGAACGACATGAACATGCTGCGTAGGTAGCTGTTTATCAGTAAATATCTCCACTGAGATTAAGAGAAGCAGTAGCTTAATAAATTAAGTACTTCCTGGTATGGTTACTGTACTGGTAACTCCCAAAAGAATCTGGATTGTGGTGAGGGAACAGAGAAAAAAGCTCATTTAGGACCTGCACTTACGAAGGGGGTAGGCAGCTGTATATCAGGGAGTAAACCTTCTGAGAATAAAAACAGCTGGAGCTTGTTAAGGTAATTACACAGGGGAAAGGATAGTATACTGGGAACTCCTCAGAAGAATCTGATTTGTGGTGAGGGCACAGAGATAAAAGCTCATTTAGGAACGACATGAACATGCTGCGTAGGTAGCTGTTTATCAGTAAATATCTCCACTGAGATTAAGAAAAGCAGTAGCTTAATAAATTAAGTACTTCCTGGTATGGTTACTGTACTGGTAACTCCCCAAAAGAATCTGGATTGTGGTGAGGGAACAGAGAAAAAAGCTCATTTAGGACCTGCACTTACGAAGGGGGTAGGCAGCTGTATATCAGGGAGTAAA
This sequence comes from Perognathus longimembris pacificus, assembly GCF_023159225.1. Taxonomy (NCBI): domain Eukaryota; kingdom Metazoa; phylum Chordata; class Mammalia; order Rodentia; family Heteromyidae; genus Perognathus; species Perognathus longimembris. The sequence goes on along the minus strand of NW_025959352.1, from coordinate 10,852 downwards.
CCTTCTGAGAATAAAAACAGCTGGAGCTTGTTAAGGTAATTACACAGGGGAAAGGATAATGTACTGGGAACTCCTCAGAAGAATCTGATTTGTGGTGAGGGCAGAGAGATAAAAGCTCATTTAGGAACGACATGAACATGCTGCGTAGGTAGCTGTTTATCAGTAAATATCTCCACTGAGATTAAGAAAAGCAGTAGCTTAATAAATTAAGTACTTCCTGGTATGGTTACTGTACTGGTAACTCCCCAAAAGAATCTGGATTGTGGTGAGGGAACAGAGAAAAAAGCTCATTTAGGACCTGCACTTACGAAGGGGTAGGCAGCTGTATATCAGGGAGTAAACCTTCTGAGAATAAAAACAGCTGGAGCTTGTTAAGGTAATTACACAGGGGAAAGGATAATGTACTGGGAACTCCTCAGAAGAATCTGATTTGTGGTGAGGGCAGAGAGATAAAAGCTCATTTAGGAACGACATGAACATGCTGCGTAGGTAGCTGTTTATCAGTAAATATCTCCACTGAGATTAAGAAAAGCAGTAGCTTAATAAATTAAGTACTTCCTGGTATGGTTACTGTACTGGTAACTCCCCAAAAGAATCTGGATTGTGGTGAGGGAACAGAGAAAAAAGCTCATTTAGGACCTGCACTTACGAAGGGGGTAGGCAGCTGTATATCAGGGAGTAAACCTTCTGAGAATAAAAACAGCTGGAGCTTGTTAAGGTAATTACACAGGGGAAAGGATAATGTACTGGGAACTCCTCAGAAGAATCTGATTTGTGGTGAGGGCAGAGAGATAAAAGCTCATTTAGGAACGACATGAACATGCTGCGTAGGTAGCTGTTTATCAGTAAATATCTCCACTGAGATTAAGAAAAGCAGTAGCTTAATAAATTAAGTACTTCCTGGTTTGGTTACTGTACTGGTAACTCCCCAAAGAATCTGGATTGTGGTGAGGGAACAGAGAAAAAAGCTCATTTAGGACCTGCACTTATGAAGGGGGTAGGCAGCTGTATATCAGGGAGTAAACCTTCTGAGAATAAAAACAGCTGGAGCTTGTTAAGGTAATTACACAGGGGAAAGGATAATGTACTGGGAACTCCTCAGAAGAATCTGATTTGTGGTGAGGGCAGAGAGATAAAAGCTCATTTAGGAGCGACATGAACATGCTGCATATGGTAGCTGTTTATCAGTAAATATCTCCACTGAGATTAAGAAAAGCAGTAGCTTAATAAATTAAGTACTTCCTGGTATGGTTACTGTACTGGTAACTCCCCAAAAGAATCTGGATTGTGGTGAGGGAACAGAGAAAAAAGCTCATTTAGGACCTGCACTTACGAAGGGGTAGGCAGCTGTATATCAGGGAGTAAACCTTCTGAGAATAAAAACAGCTGGAGCTTGTTAAGGTAATTACACAGGGGAAAGGATAATGTACTGGGAACTCCTCAGAAGAATCTGATTTGTGGTGAGGGCAGAGAGATAAAAGCTCATTTAGGAACGACATGAACATGCTGCGTAGGTAGCTGTTTATCAGTAAATATCTCCACTGAGATTAAGAAAAGCAGTAGCTTAATAAATTAAGTACTTCCTGGTATGGTTACTGTACTGGTAACTCCCCAAAAGAATCTGGATTGTGGTGAGGGAACAGAGAAAAAAGCTCATTTAGGACCTGCACTTACGAAGGGGGTAGGCAGCTGTATATCAGGGAGTAAACCTTCTGAGAATAAAAACAGCTGGAGCTTGTTAAGGTAATTACACAGGGGAAAGGATAATGTACTGGGAACTCCTCAGAAGAATCTGATTTGTGGTGAGGGCAGAGAGATAAAAGCTCATTTAGGAACGACATGAACATGCTGCGTAGGTAGCTGTTTATCAGTAAATATCTCCACTGAGATTAAGAAAAGCAGTAGCTTAATAAATTAAGTACTTCCTGGTATGGTTACTGTACTGGTAACTCCCCAAAAGAATCTGGATTGTGGTGAGGGAACAGAGAAAAAAGCTCATTTAGGACCTGCACTTACGAAGGGGGTAGGCAGCTGTATATCAGGGAGTAAACCTTCTGAGAATAAAAACAGCTGGAGCTTGTTAAGGTAATTACACAGGGGAAAGGATAATGTACTGGGAACTCCTCAGAAGAATCTGATTTGTGGTGAGGGCAGAGAGATAAAAGCTCATTTAGGAACGACATGAACATGCTGCGTAGTTAGCTGTTTATCAGTAAATATCTCCACTGAGATTAAGAGAAGCAGTAGCTTAATAAATTAAGTACTTCCTGGTATGGTTACTGTACTGGTAACTCCCAAAAGAATCTGGATTGTGGTGAGGGAACAGAGAAAAAAGCTCATTTAGGACCTGCACTTACGAAGGGGGTAGGCAGCTGTATATCAGGGAGTAAACCTTCTGCGAATAAAAACAGCTGGAGCTTGTTAAGGTAATTACACAGGGGAAAGGATAATGTACTGGGAACTCCTCAGAAGAATCTGATTTGTGGTGAGGGCAGAGAGATAAAAGCTCATTTAGGAACGACATGAACATGCTGCGTAGGTAGCTGTTTATCAGTAAATATCTCCACTGAGATTAAGAGAAGCAGTAGCTTAATAAATTAAGTACTTCCTGGTATGGTTACTGTACTGGTAACTCCCAAAAGAATCTGGATTGTGGTGAGGGAACAGAGAAAAAAGCTCATTTAGGACCTGCACTTACGAAGGGGGTAGGCAGCTGTATATCAGGGAGTAAACCTTCTGAGAATAAAAACAGCTGGAGCTTGTTAAGGTAATTACACAGGGGAAAGGATAGTATACTGGGAACTCCTCAGAAGAATCTGATTTGTGGTGAGGGCACAGAGATAAAAGCTCATTTAGGAACGACATGAACATGCTGCGTAGGTAGCTGTTTATCAGTAAATATCTCCACTGAGATTAAGAAAAGCAGTAGCTTAATAAATTAAGTACTTCCTGGTATGGTTACTGTACTGGTAACTCCCCAAAAGAATCTGGATTGTGGTGAGGGAACAGAGAAAAAAGCTCATTTAGGACCTGCACTTACGAAGGGGGTAGGCAGCTGTATATCAGGGAGTAAACCTTCTGAGAATAAAAACAGCTGGAGCTTGTTAAGGTAATTACACAGGGGAAAGGATAATGTACTGGGAACTCCTCAGAAGAATCTGATTTGTGGTGAGGGCAGAGAGATAAAAGCTCATTTAGGAACGACATGAACATGCTGCGTAGGTAGCTGTTTTTCAGTAAATATCTCCACTGAGATTAAGAAAAGCAGTAGCTTAATAAATTAAGTACTTCCTGGTATGGTTACTGTACTGGTAACACCCCAAAAGAATCTGGATTGTGGTGAGGGAACAGAGAAAAAAAGCTCATTTAGGACCTGCACTTACGAAGGGGGTAGGCAGCTGTATATCAGGGAGTAAACCTTCTGAGAATAAAAACAGCTGGAGCTTGTTAAGGTAATTACACAGGGGAAAGGATAATGTACTGGGAACTCCTCAGAAGAATCTGATTTGTGATGAGGGCAGAGAGATAAAAGCTCATTTAGGAACGACATGAACGTGCTGCGTAGGTAGCTGTTTATCAGTAAATATCTCCACTGAGATTAAGAAAAGCAGTAGCTTAATAAATTAAGTACTTCCTGGTATGGTTACTGTACTGGTAACTCCCCAAAAGAATCTGGATTGTGGTGAGGGAACAGAGAAAAAAGCTCATTTAGGACCTGCACTTACGAAGGGGGTAGGCAGCTGTATATCAGGGAGTAAACCTTCTGAGAATAAAAACAGCTGGAGCTTGTTAAGGTAATTACACAGGGGAAAGGATAATGTACTGGGAACTCCTCAGAAGAATCTGATTTGTAGTGAGGGTAGAGAGATAAAAGCTCATTTATGAATGACATGAACATGCTCCGTAGGTAGCTGTTTATCAGTAAATATCTCCACTGAGATTAAGAAAAGCAGTAGCTTAATAAATTAAGTACTTCCTGGAATGGTTACTGTACTGGTAACTCCCCAAAAGAATCTGGATTGTGGTGAGGGAACAGAGAAAAAAGCTCATTTAGGACCTGCACTTACCGAGGGGGTAGGCAGCTGTATATCAGGGAGTAAACCTTCTGAGAATAAAAAGAGCTGGAGCTTGTTAAGGTAATTACACAGGGGAAAGGATAATGTACTGGGAACTCCTCAGAAGAATCTGATTTGTGGTGAGGGCAGAGAGATAAAAGCTCATTTAGGAACGACCTGAACATGCTGCGTAGGTAGCTGTTTATCAGTAAATATCTCCACTGAGATTAAGAAAAGCAGTAGCTTAATAAATTAAGTACTTCCTGGTATGGATACAGTACTGGTAACTCCCCAAAAGAATCTGGATTGTGGTGAGGGAACAGAGAAAAAAGCTCATTTAGGACCTGCACTTACGAAAGGGGTAGGCAGCTGTATATCAGGGAGTAAACCTTCTGAGAATAAAAAGAGCTGGAGCTTGTTAAGGTAATTACACAGGGGAAAGGATAATGTACTGGGAACTCCTCAGAAGAATCTGATTTGTGGTGAGGACAGAGAGATAAAAGCTCATTTAGGAACGACATGAACATGCTGCGTAGGTAGCTGTTTATCAGTAAATATCTCCACTGAGATTAAGAAAAGCAGTAGCTTAATAAATTAAGTACTTCCTTGTATGGTTACTGTACTGGTAACTCCCCAAAAGAATCTGGATTGTGGTGAGGGAACAGAGAAAAAGCTCATTTAGGACCTGCACTTACGAAGGGGGTAAGCAGCTGTATATCAGGGAGTAAACCTTCTGAGAATAAAAACAGCTGGAGCTTGTTAAGGTAATTACACAGGGAAAGGATAATGTACTGGGAACTCCTCAGAAGAATCTGATTTGTAGTGACGGCAGAGAGATAAAAGCTCATTTAGGAAGGACATGAACATGCTGCGTAGGTAGCTGTTTATCAGTAAATATCTCCACTGAGATTAAGAAAAGCAGTAGCTTAATAAATTAAGTACTTCCTGGAATGGTTAGTGTACTGGTAACTCCCCAAAAGAATCTGGATTGTGGTGAGGGAACAGAGAAAAAAGCTCATTTAGGACCTGCACTTACCAAGGGGGTAGGCAGCTGTATATCAGGGAGTAAACCTTCTGAGAATAAAAAGAGCTGGAGCTTGTTAAGGTAATTACACAGGGGAAAGGATAATGTACTGGGAACTCCTCAGAAGAATCTGATTTGTGGTGAGGGCAGAGAGATTAAAGCTCATTTAGGAACGACCTGAACATGCTGCGTAGGTAGCAGTTTATCAGTAAATATCTCCACTGAGATTAAGAAAAGCAGTAGCTTAATAAATTAAGTACTTCCTGGTATGGTTACTGTACTGGTAACTCCCCAAAAGAATCTGGATTGTGGTGAGGGAACAGAGAAAAAAGCTCATTTAGGACCTGCACTTACGAAAGGGGTAGGCAGCTGTATATCAGGGAGTAAACCTTCTGAGAATAAAAAGAGCTGGAGCTTGTTAGGTAATTACACAGGGGAAAGGATAATGTACTGGGAACTCCTCAGAAGAATCTGATTTGTGGTGAGGGCAGAGAGATAAAAGCTCATTTAGGAACGACATGAACATGCTGCGTAGGTAGCTGTTTATCAGTAAATATCTCCACTGAGATTAAGAAAAGCAGTAGCTTAATAAATTAAGTACTTCCTGGTATGGTTACTGTACTGGTAACTCCCCAAAAGAATCTGGATTGTGGTGAGGGAACAGAGAAAAAAGCTCATTTAGGACCTGCACTTACGAAGGGGGTAAGCAGCTGTATATCAGGGAGTAAACCTTCTGAGAATAAAAACAGCTGGAGCATGTTAACGTAATTACACAGGGGAAAGGATAATGTACTGGGAACTCCTCAGAAGAATCTGATTTGTGGTGAGGGCAGAGAGATAAAAGCTCATTTAGGAACGACATGAACATGCTGCGTAGGTAGCTGTTTATCAGTAAATATCTCCACTGAGATTAAGAAAAGCAGTAGCCTAATAAATTAAGTACTTCCTGGTATGGTTACTGTACTGGTAACTCCCCAAAGGAATCTGGATTGTGGTGAGGGAACAGAGAAAAAAGCTCATTTAGGACCTGCACTTACGAAGGGGGTAGGCAGCTGTATATCAGGAAGTAAACCTTCTGAGAATAAAACAGCTGGAGCTTGTTAAGGTAATTACACAGGGGAAAGGATAATGTACTGGGAACTCCTCAGAAGAATCTGATTTGTGGTGAGGGCAGAGAGATAAAAGCTCATTTAGGAACGACATAAACATGCTGCGTAGGTAGCTGTTTATCATTAAATATCTCCACTGAGATTAAGAAAAGCAGTAGCGTAATAAATTAAGTACTTCCTGATATGGTTACTGTACTGGTAACTCCCCAAAAGAATCTGGATTGTGGTGAGGGAACAGTGAAAAAAGCTCATTTAGGACCTGCACTTACCAGTGGGTAGTCAGCTGTATATCAGGGAGTAAACCTTCTGAGAATAAAAAAAGCTGGAGCTTGTTAAGGTAATTACAAAGGGGAAAGGATAATGTACTGGGAACTCCTCAGAAGAATCTGATTTGTGGTGAGGGCAGAGAGATAAAAGCTCATTTAGGAACGACATGAACATGCTGCGTAGGTAGCTGTTTATCAGTAAATATCTCCACTGAGATTAAGAAAAGCAGTAGCTTAATAAATTAAGTACTTCCTGGTATGGTTACTGTACTGGTAACTCCCCAAAAGAATCTGGATTGTGGTGAGGGAACAGAGAAAAAAGCTCATTTAGACCTGCACTTACGAAGGGGGTAGGCAGCTGTATATCAGGGAGGAAACCTCTGAGAATAAAAACAGCTGGAGCTTGTTAAGGTAATTACACAGGGGAAAGGATAATGTACTGGAACTCCTCAGAAGAATCTGATTTGTGGTGAGGGCAGAGAGATAACGCTCATTTAGGAACGACATGAACATGCTGCGTAGGTAGCTGTTTATCAGTAAATATCTCCACTGAGATTAAGAAAAGCAGTAGCTTAATAAATTAAGTACTTCCTGGTATGGTTACTGTACTGGTAACTCCCCAAAAGAATCTGGATTGTGGTGAGGGAACAGAGAAAAAAGCTCATTTAGGACCTGCACTTACGAAGGGGGTAGGCAGCTGTATATCAGGGAGTAAAACTTCTGAGAATAAAAACAGCTGGAGCTTGTTAAGGTAATTACACAGGGGAAAGGATAATGTACTGGGAACTCCTCAGAAGAATCTGATTTGTGGTGAGGGCAGAGAGATAAAAGCTCATTTAGGAACGACATGAACATGCTGCGTAGGTAGCTGTTTATCAGCTAAATATCTCCACTGAGATTAAGAAAAGCAGTAGCTTAATAAATTAAGTACTTCCTGGTATGGTTACTGTACTGGTAACTCCCCCAAAGAATCTGGATTGTGGTGAGGGAACAGAGAAAAAAGCTCATTTAGGACCTGCACTTACGAAGGGGGTAGGCAGCTGTATATCAGGGAGGAAACCTTCTGAGAATAAAAACAGCTGGAGCTTGTTAAGGTAATTACACAGGGGAAAGGATAATGTACTGGGAACTCCTCAGAAGAATCTGATTTGTGGTGAGGGCAGAGAGATAAAAGCTCATTTAGGAACGACATGAAAACATCTGCGTAGTAGCTGTTTATCAGTAAATATCTCCACTGAGATTAAGAAAAGCAGTAGCTTAATAAATTAAGTACTTCCTGGTATGGTTACTGTACTGGTAACTCCCCAAAAGAATCTGGATTGTGGTGAGGGAACAGAGAATAAAGCTCATTTAGGACCTGCACTTACGAAGGGGGTAGGCGGCTGTATATCAGGGAGTAACCCTTCTGAGAATAAAAACAGCTGGAGCTTGTTAAGGTAATTACACATGGGAAAGGATAATGTACTGGGAACTCCTCAGAAGAATCTGATTTGTGGTGAGGGCAGAGAGATAAATGCTCATTTAGGAACGACATGAACATGCTGCGTAGGTAGCTGTTTATCAGTAAATATCTCCACTGAGATTAAGAAAAGCAGTAGCTTAATAAATTAAGTACTTCCTGGTATGGTTACTGTACTGGTAACTCCCCAAAAGAATCTGGATTGTGGTGAGGGAACAGAGAAAAAAGCTCATTTAGGACCTGCACTTACGAAGGGGGTAGGCAGCTGTATATCAGTTAGTAAACCTTCTGAGAATAAAAACAGCTGGAGCTTGTTAAGGTAATTACACAGGGGAAAGGATAATCTACTGGGAACTCCTCAGAAGAATCTGATTTGTGGTGAGGGCAGAGAGATAAAAGCTCATTTAGGAATGACATGAACATGCTGCGCAGGTAGCTGTTTATCAGTAAATATCTCCACTGAGATTAAGAAAAGCAGTAGCTTAATAAATGAAGTACTTCCTGGTATGGTTACTGTACTGGTAACTCCCCAAAAGAATCTGGATTGTGGTGAGGGAACAGAGAAAAAAGCTCATTTAGGACCTGCACTTACGAAAGGGGTAGGCAGCTGTATATCAGGGAGTAAACCTTCTGAGAATAAAAAGAGCTGGAGCTTGTTAAGGTAATTACACAGGGGAAAGGATAATGTACTGGGAACTCCTCAGAAGAATCTGATTTGTGGTGAGGGCAGAGAGATAAAAGCTCATTTAGGAACGACATGAACATGCTGCGTAGGTAGCTGTTTATCAGTAAATATCTCCACTGAGATTAAGAAAAGCAGTAGCTTAATAAATTAAGTACTTCCTGGTATGGTTACTGTACTGGTAACTCCCCAAAAGAATCTGGATTGTGGTGAGGGAACAGAGAAAAAAGCTCATTTAGGACCTGCACTTACGAAGGGGGTAAGCAGCTGTATATCAGGGAGTAAACCTTCTGAGAATAAAAACAGCTGGAGCATGTTAACGTAATTACACAGGGGAAAGGATAATGTACTGGGAACTCCTCAGAAGAATCTGATTTGTGGTGAGGGCAGAGAGATAAAAGCTCATTTAGGAACGACATGAACATGCTGCGTAGGTAGCTGTTTATCAGTAAATATCTCCACTGAGATTAAGAAAAGCAGTAGCCTAATAAATTAAGTACTTCCTGGTATGGTTACTGTACTGGTAACTCCCCAAAGGAATCTGGATTGTGGTGAGGGAACAGAGAAAAAAGCTCATTTAGGACCTGCACTTACGAAGGGGGTAGGCAGCTGTATATCAGGAAGTAAACCTTCTGAGAATAAAACAGCTGGAGCTTGTTAAGGTAATTACACAGGGGAAAGGATAATGTACTGGGAACTCCTCAGAAGAATCTGATTTGTGGTGAGGGCAGAGAGATAAAAGCTCATTTAGGAACGACATAAACATGCTGCGTAGGTAGCTGTTTATCATTAAATATCTCCACTGAGATTAAGAAAAGCAGTAGCGTAATAAATTAAGTACTTCCTGATATGGTTACTGTACTGGTAACTCCCCAAAAGAATCTGGATTGTGGTGAGGGAACAGTGAAAAAGCTCATTTAGGACCTGCACTTACCAAGTGGGTAGTCAGCTGTATATCAGGGAGTAAACCTTCTGAGAATAAAAAAAGCTGGAGCTTGTTAAGGTAATTACAAAGGGGAAAGGATAATGTACTGGGAACTCCTCAGAAGAATCTGATTTGTGGTGAGGGCAGAGAGATAAAAGCTCATTTAGGAACGACATGAACATGCTGCGTAGGTAGCTGTTTATCAGTAAATATCTCCACTGAGATTAAGAAAAGCAGTAGCTTAATAAATTAAGTACTTCCTGGTATGGTTACTGTACTGGTAACTCCCCAAAAAGAATCTGGATTGTGGTGAGGGAACAGAGAAAAAAGCTCATTTAGGACCTGCACTTACGAAGGGGGTAGGCAGCTGTATATCAGGGAGGAAACCTTCTGAGAATAAAAACAGCTGGAGCTTGTTAAGGTAATTACACAGGGGAAAGGATAATGTACTGGGAACTCCTCAGAAGAATCTGATTTGTGGTGAGGGCAGAGAGATAAACGCTCATTTAGGAACGACATGAACATGCTGCGTAGGTAGCTGTTTATCAGTAAATATCTCCACTGAGATTAAGAAAAGCAGTAGCTTAATAAATTAAGTACTTCCTGGTATGGTTACTGTACTGGTAACTCCCCAAAAGAATCTGGATTGTGGTGAGGGAACAGAGAAAAAAGCTCATTTAGGACCTGCACTTACGAAGGGGGTAGGCAGCTGTATATCAGGGAGTAAAACTTCTGAGAATAAAAACAGCTGGAGCTTGTTAAGGTAATTACACAGGGGAAAGGATAATGTACTGGGAACTCCTCAGAAGAATCTGATTTGTGGTGAGGGCAGAGAGATAAAAGCTCATTTAGGAACGACATGAACATGCTGCGTAGGTAGCTGTCTATCAGTAAATATCTCCACTGAGATTAAGAAAAGCAGTAGCTTAATAAATTAAGTACTTCCTGGTATGGTTACTGTACTGGTAACTCCCCCAAAGAATCTGGATTGTGGTGAGGGAACAGAGAAAAAAGCTCATTTAGGACCTGCACTTACGAAGGGGGTAGGCAGCTGTATATCAGGGAGGAAACCTTCTGAGAATAAAAACAGCTGGAGCTTGTTAAGGTAATTACACAGGGGAAAGGATAATGTACTGGGAACTCCTCAGAAGAATCTGATTTGTGGTGAGGGCAGAGAGATAAAAGCTCATTTAGGAACGACATGAACATGCTGCGTAGGTAGCTGTTTATCAGTAAATATCTCCACTGAGATTAAGAAAAGCAGTAGCTTAATAAATTAAGTACTTCCTGGTATGGTTACTGTACTGGTAACTCCCAAAAGAATCTGGATTG